>NC_041411.2:52093495-52178495 GCF_900747795.2 Erpetoichthys calabaricus
ACACATATATATACACATATATATATATATATACACATATATATATACTACATATATATACACATATATATATATATATACACATATATATATATCACATATATACACATATATATTATACACATATATACACATATATATATACACATATATATACACACATATATATATATATATATATATACACATATATATATATATATATATATACACATATATATACATAATTATATATAATATATATATACACATATATATATATAATACATATATATATATACACATATACAGTATATATATATATATATATATATAATATATCAATGAAGATGGTCATTATCGTGATCAGAGTCAACTTTGTCAGAGCTTAGAAAGAGTTGTGTCTCTACAGGAAGTAATGGAATGACTTAATAATAATAATAATACATTTTATTTATATAGCGCCTTTCCCATGCTCAAGGCACTTACAGAATATAATAAAGAACGGCAGACTTGGGTATTTATGTTTTCCACATTAATATTTTTTGGACATAATATAGTGCGTTGTGTTAAAAGGGGCATTTGGTCTAATGAGATTGCTGTTCCAAATCTCTCTGTAACTAAGTCGTCGCAGATAAAGGCTTGAGGAATTGTAATAATATGTGGCTGAAGTCCATCTGTATTGGTGAGTGTACCATCTCTCAGTTGTAATAAGCAATTGTTATGATCTGGTTCTGGACATCTTATCTTTTTTACTAACTGTATCTTTTGAAAGCAATGCCAATTGTCTGCGTATTTTAAGGTGCACTGAACAATAGCTGAGTGCATGGCATCTGGAAGAATAGCTAATCACTGTTTAAAATCTCCTCCTAATAAAAGTACCTTTCCTCCAAATCGAATATTATTATTCATAAACGTTTGTAGAAGTTTATGAATGGTGTTGAGTAAGTGACTTCATGCCATTGTACATTCATCAATAAACAACATTTTTTGAAGACGGATGTCACGTGCAGTGCCACCGTTAATGTTCATAGTGGATACGATTTGTAGGATCTAATGCAGTTGATAAAGATTTCACTTTCAGGTACATCGTCAGTTAGAATCTTCTGTAGATATTCAGTATATGAATGTAAAGAAGGCAGTCTAATTTGACCCTTTTGACAACAACGTCTAAATGTATTACTTTTATTGCCAGTTGTTTCTTCAGGGAAGTGAACTGAATGACAATGATTGCAAATGACATTCATTAATCCAAATGAATTTTCCCGGTGTATGTTTTGCTTGTGCCGTTTGAGAGGCGCGTTGTTGCATATGTAGTATTTGGGACGTGTTGTTTTGGAGCTGTAATCGATTTGCCTGTGCTGTGTGAGACGCCCGTTGTAGCCTTCCTTGCCGTTAACGTATGTCTGAGACGGGAGGTGTTTCGTTTTGAATCCGTGCCTGTTGCGATGCAGCACTTTGATTGATAGTTTGCGTCATGTGGATCCAGGATATAGATTTGTGCATATTTGCGTTGTTGATTTGTTTCAGGGTGCACTGTTCCAATGCGATGCAGTATTTGTGCACATATGGGAAAGCAGTATGGGCCATTGCCTTTTGGTGGCCTGATATTTACTAAAAGCAAATGAACTATTGTAGGATCTAATGCAGTTCATAAAGTTTTTACTTTTAGGTACATCGTTAGTTAGAAACTTTAGTTGAGCTTTGCGTTTTTGGAGTCGAGACATTGTTTCTTTTAGAAATATGGATAAGTAATAAGGAGTATTGCACTCACTGTTAATATGGAGACTTTTCTGCGGTTGAACGGTTAATAGTGCCTTATTGTAATGAGATCCACCTATGCTGCATAGCCGTCTATTTTGTTGTTTCTTTCGTGTTCGTGTGTTTGTTCCTGTTATCCTTTCCTTTTCGTTTTGTACCCGTGACCGTGTATTCATGACTTGTTTCTTTCTCAGCATCCGAAATATGGATAAGTAATAAGGAGGGTCGCAGTCACTGTTAATATGTTTCCTTTTCTGCAGTTGAACGGTTAATAGTGCTTTATTGTAAGGAGATCCACCAATGCTGACACCTATGCTGTCTAGTGTGAAGGTGCTGACGTTCACTTTAGAATATGTGGCTTTGGGTGTGACTTCTTATGGATGTGGGTGGGGGGGATTGTTGAGGATTGTTGTTGCGCGAGCGTCTTCTTTCTTTTTGTGTTCCTGTGTCTTGTTGAATCCCCCTCTTTGTGTGTGTCCCGTCCGTCATTTGTAGGGTCTGTGGGGTGGTTTTGTGTTCTTTTTTTTGTGTTCCATGGGCTTGTTGAATCCCCCTCTTGGTGTGTGTCCCGTCCGGTGCCTGTAGGGGGGGGGGTGCCTTGCTGTTGTGCGCGAGCCTCTTTTTTTTTTTTTTTTTTTTCGGGTCTAGTTTCGTGTGCAATGTGTTTCGTGCTTTTCCTGCGTTTGACTTTGTGCCTCATTTCTCCTTTTTGTATGTGCTCACTCCTTTTTTCTGTGGTCTTGTCCGCCACTCGCGGCCCCTCATCCGCCTTTGTCGCCCTCTTTTCTCCGCCTTTCTCCGACTCTCGCGGACTCTTTTTGCGCCTGCGCCTCTCGAAGCCCCTCATCCGCCTCTCTCGCCCTCTTTTGTCCGCCTTTCTCGGCTCCTCAGCCGACTCTCGCGGACTCTTTTTGCGCCTGCGCAGTACGTCTTTTTGCAGCTACGGCCCATGGCCGGATGTGCCTGCGTCCATCATCCGGTTTAGCATTCTCGGTTAGTAATATGGATAATTATATATAATATATATATACACATATATATATATATATACACATATATATATATATATATATATATATACACATATATATATAAAATATATATATACACACACATATATATAAAATATATATATACACACACATATATATAAAATATATATATACACACACATTATATATATATATATATATATATATATATACATATACATATACATATACAGTGGAACCTCTAGATACGAGTTTAATTCGTTCCAGCACTGAGCTTGTATAGCGAATTTCTCGTATCTAGAACAAACTTCCCCATTGAAAATAATGGAAATCCAGTTAATCCGTTCTGCACCCCAAATATATTAACCTAAAAATCAATTTTCCTAACAAATAACACTGATAAATTATATATACTGTAGTCTACCTTTAATAAATAACACTGGTAAATAATATAACTGATTATTAAAAGAATCAAAACAGGTGTCCAAAGTGCAGTAGAGCATTCAATAAATCTTTAAATAAATAATCCTTAAAACAGTTGTGAAGTGGAGGTTTAAAATACACAAGAATAACAATCCTTTAACACGAATTTAAAACGTCAAAAAGATGCCGTCTTTAAAAAACAGATGACAATCCCCGGTGCTTCTTCTCTGTTAGCGTCTCACCTGCGGGCTCTGCAACAGGCGAGACACTCTTAATGCAGCTGACCTTCTCTACACCGTCCTGCTTCAGCTGTTTGGCTCGCCTGTTCAGCTCACTGTTCAGCTACACGCGAGCCTGCACTCACTCGCCCGCCCGCCTGCCTGCTTGCTTGTGTTTGTGCGCGCGCGCGCTCTCTCTCTCTCTCTTTTCTTTTACTTTTTCTCCCCCTTAACCAGCTCGCGCTTCTCTATATATGCGGGGAGGACATGGCAGCTGCAGCCCATCAGCCACAGGAACAATCATGGATGTGGGCAGTTTCCCACCTGTGCACTTAAGTGAGAAACGCAGACACCGCAGATCGCAACTGCTACCACGCCCCCTTGCTAAGCCGCGAGCTATACCCACAGCCTGGCTCGTGGCTCGTTACGCGAGCCAATGCTCGTATTTAGATCTGAATTTTTCGCTCATACTTTCCTCGTATCTTGAATTTCTCGTATACAGAGGTGATCGTATCTCGAGGTTCCACTGTATTTGCAAACTGTTTCTTCTTCATTGAGGTTTTCTCTTGGAGAGCTTTTTTCATTTCATTGAAAATTAAAGCAGCAGCTGCCAAATTATGTAGCTTTCTTATTAATTTTTCAACAGTGTGTAAAATAACTTTATAAAGTAACATAAAAGGTTTAAATACTGGTTATCCTTTTACACTAAAATATTACTAAAGAGATACAAAAAAAGTAAAATACATATGTTCTTTTTCTTTAAGGAGATTAAATATTACTGAAGAAAGAAAAAAAAAACTAAAACAGCCAAATGGGGCTATGCATACAAACTTAAAAGGTTTAAATAAAACAGAAATATACACTTTTATTTTTACTTGCTTAACTTGTGGAGGGTGTATCCTGTAGCAAAGCCCTAACTTTTTTCGTGAAAGCCCGTTTCAGTCAATAAGTCTTAAAAACAGGTGTAAAGATATTGACAATAAGCTACGCAAACCCACCAAGAAATGGAATCGTTTAAATCAAGTATCATTACATCTTCCTTTCTTAAAGAGAAGTAAGGCAGTACTTATAAGCTTATATATATATATATATATATATATATATATATATATATATATATAGACATACATACATATTTATATATATCTATATCTATATCTATATATATCTAAATCTCTCTCTCTCTCTCTCTCTCTCTCTCTCTCTCTCTCTCTATATATATATATATATATATATATCTATATCCCCACGAAGTACTGCTTTTAAATTTTTATGAAGAAGAAAAGCTTTTTAAATTGAGGGAAAATATCCCAATAGCAATTTGTTAAGGATCTGTTTTTTTGTGAAGCAGCCTTAACACAGCTTTTCCGCTGTTTAATAAACGAACGCCATATAAGGTCTTCCTTTTTCCTTGCTTCGCCAAGGAAAGAGCCTTTTTATTAAATCCAAGGGTTCTTCGCTTTTTTTTTTTGTTTGTTTATTACGATTGTTATAGTTCTGTTTGTATACGACGTTGTCAGTTCAGCACTCAGGTTGTAATATGACCAAGCCGTGCAAGCTTACTGTTAAGAATGCAACGTATAGTTGTACATGAGAAAAGCAATCTTGCCTCAAATCAATGGCAAACTTTTGTAGGTCTATGAACTTAATTTAAAGTTTAGGTTTACACGGTGCTTTCTTTCTGAAGTACCTGCACTCATGAATATGTCTGTATGCGTCAGTCACTCAAATCCCCGCGCTTCGCACCGGCGAAGTACTGCTTTTAAATTTTTATTAAGAAGAAAAGAAAACCTTTTAAAATTGAGGGAAAATATACCAATAACAGTTTGTTAAGGATCTGTTTTTTTGTGAAGCTGCGTTCACTCGAGTGATCACTTCGAGATGACTTGCTGGCTAACCATAAGCGTTACCTGGTAGGTAACCACCCATACAATCAGATTGTGAATCAGACTACGAATGCCGTGAATGTAATTACCCCGATCTGCATGCTGTCAAATAAACGAACCACACGCCGTGGCGCAATTTTAGGGGCTTAGCCTCTAGCGCTGACGTCCGAGGTTCGATTCCCGTAAGGGAGTGAAGTGAGCGCTGGTTTTAAAGTACTGCTTTTAAATTTTTATTAAGAAGAAAAGAAAACCTTTTTAAATTAAGTCTTAAAAAGAGCTGTAAAGATATTGACAATAAGCTACGCAAACCCACCAAGACATGCAATCGTTTAAATCAAAGCGCGAGTCGAAAAACACCATCCCATAATATTAGTTAACGATTAACACATTTCTATATGTATTGTAAGCATACAATACAACTGATAATATGTTGCGCTTATTTATCTGGTGTACTGACATTTTTGCGCGTTTAACGGCTGAAATCTACCGTGGTTTGTGCCCTTCAGAATGAAAAGAGTTTGCATTTACCTTTTTAATAAAAGGCTAGCTTTTAAGCCTGAGAAATCACCCCGTAAATGCACACGTTTAATTGCACATGTGTTAATATGTATGCTTACACAGTATTAAAAGACACTCAATAAGTACACAGTATTAAAAGACAGTCAACAATTAACGTCATTTACCTTCGTTCCCGCGTTTGACTTGTGCTGTAAATCTCTTCCTCGTTTTCAGTTCATGTGATTATGTAGGAGGCGTAATACGTGACTCCGCCTCCTCCATTAGAGTATATGGACAAAAAACAGGTTCCAGTTATGACCAGTACACGTAGAATTTCGAAATGAAACCTGCCTAACTTTTGTAAGTAAGCTGTAAGGAATGAGCCTATCAAATTTCAGCCTTCTACCTACACGGGAAGTTGGAGAATTAGTGATGAATGAGTCAGTCAAACAGGTTCCAGTTATGACCATTACGCGTAGAATTTCGAAATAAAACCTGCCTAACTTTTGTAAGTAAGCTGTAAGGAATGAGCCTGCCAAATTTCAGACTTCTACCTACATGGGAAGTTGGAGAATTAGTGATGAGTGAGTCAGTCAAACAGGTTCCAGTTATGACCATTACGCGTAGAATTTCGAAATAAAACCTGCCTAACTTTTGTAAGTAAGCTGTAAGGAATGAGCCTGCCAAATTTCAAACTTCTACCTACACGGGAAGTTGGGAGAATTAGTGATGAGTGAGTGAGTCAGTCAGTCAGTCAGTCAGTCAGTGAGGGCTTTGCCTTTTATTAGTATAGATTAATTTTGTCTGAAATTCTCCACCATAGTGCAGTGTGGATGAAAGGTGAAAATGGAGACAAATGTCTGAATTTTAAATGAAAACATACTAGTGTTGATGGAGCTTTAGTTGCTGAGCAAGAAAAGCATTTGACAGAGAGGCTACTGCAACTATGACTACGTGGCAGAAGTCAGTGACTGAGATCGGATGTTCACAGCTTTTACAATCTTTAAGTAAGAAGCCCTGCCTGAAGGGGAAAAAAGTATGTCCCTGCTGGTAAAGAATACATGGTGTAAGGATGAAGCAGAAATTCTTATGGTCTGATATTATTATAATACAGTTCTCACCATAAATGAGTACACCAGCAGCAGGCAGCATGCTATCCCATCCCCCCAATGACACATACACAAAGTCATACACAAAGTTCTTCCAGTTCAAGTCTGTTTATCTGGATGTGAGGTGTCTTGAATTGTATAGGGTAAATAACATATCATTATTTGGAACACATGCATTACATGTGTGTTCCGTGTCGACAAAGATCTGTGTAAATGTAGGATGACAGGAAATATGAGGCAAGAAATGTTGAACACATAACTAGAACAGAAACTTTTTTCAAGTTCTACTAATAACTGGCCAAATGCTGACGTGAAGTGTATATAATATGTGAAGACTGAAGTCCAAATATCAAACATTTGGACAGGAACATGCAGGTGGCCAGTTGCTTGCACTATAACAAGCTTGACCTGGCAGTGATCAACACACATGTACTGTGCAAGGATATGTACGGGGTCCACTGAGAAAAGAAGAGTGTTCATGGCCCACCTTGCAGAGGTGCTTCATCGTCGCTTCTTACAAGAAAAGGCGATGGAAAAAGAAAAGGAGGATGCAACATTGGCAAGCTTCTGTTCCAAAACAGCTGTTTCCCCCAGGAAAGCAAACTGAGTCAGTGTCAGTAATAGGAACGACAGCATAGAGAGAAGTGTGTACATTGCAACAGGTACACATGTTGTACATGTAGGAAGGACAGTCCTTAGGTGTGTTAACTGTTAACATTTGAATCTGATGATTGCATATAGCCCGGAACTGACCTCTCTGTACTATTCTTTCCTCTGCATGTCCTGGTGTACAAAAGAAACACCACCATGCAGCAAAATGTGGAGACTGGGTAAGATCGAAAAAAAAACAAACAAACATGTGGTCACTGATTACAACTGCAAGATGGTATGCGAATGAATATGAATAATGATGCATCCATGCCACAATGTTTTCCGAAATGTACAATACAGGTTATAAAATGGATAATTCCAAATATCATATATACCTATGTCTGTTTTTTGTCAGTGCGACTTTGACATCATGGACCATAAGGCGCATACTAATTCAGCGTAAACAGGAACACTCAATAAAATTGAATAAAAAAAATTCAAGTGACAATGAGATAGGAAGAAGGCAGATTCACCAGCGTGTGTGTGTCAGCTTTTATCCATCCAGATCAGAGAATTTCCAGTTCGATTGTCTCAAAACACCACTCACATCTTCAGTTATTCCCAGTTTCAAATAAAAACTAACAGTGTCAGATCCCTTTCAGGGGGTAGTATATATCGTGATCGTGAGTGAGTGAGAGAATAAAAGTGGGGAAAAAAAATGCTAACTTTTACAAGTACAGTGATACCTTGACTTATGAGTGTCCCAACTAACGAGTTTTTTGAGATACGAGCAGTCTCTTGGCCGATTTTTTGCTTTGAGTTGAGAGCTAAAATCTGGGTTACGAGCCAGCTTCAGATACCCCAGCCCACCGCTAGCATGTGCAGCTCGCCACAGTGAATGCCCCAACATCCCGTGACTCACTCGTTCACTTTAAGCAGTTAGCTCGCAGTGGAAACTTCAGTCGTGTGCTCGCAGTTATTTTGCAAAGCTTTGTTTTTCCAACTATGAGTCCAAAGAAAGTGAGTGCGAAGGACAGTGCAGAGAAGAAGAAATGGATGATGTCCATTGAATTAAAGAAAGAAATTATTGAAAAACATGAGCAAGGTGTGCGTGTAGTTGATTTGGCGAAGCAGTACGAGCGTAGCACTTCTACAATCTGCACCATACTGAAGCAGAAGGAGTCGATAAAGGCTATAACGCCAGCCAAGGGCGTTAAAATCATTTCTAAGCAGCGGACATCTATCCATGAAAATATGGAGAAGCTGCTGATTGTGTGATTGATGGAGAAGCAGCTCGCAGGAGATACCATGACGGAGGCTATAATCTGCGAGAAGGCATGAGCGATTTACACTGATTTGCAGCAGCAGACCCCAGGCACTTCAACAGACGAGGCATCGGGCGAGCTGTTTAAAGCCAGTCGGGGCTGGTTCGAGAATTTTAAAAAGAGGACCGGCATTCACTCCGTTGTCAGGCATGGTGAGGCAGCGAGTGCGGATATAAAGGCAGCTGAGGATTACCTCAAAACTTTTGCAGGAGTTATAGCAGCTGAAGGATACATCCCCCAGCATGTCTTCAACTGTGATGAGACAGGACTCTTCTGGAAGAAGATGCCAAGGAGGACTTATATAACAGCAGAGGAGAAGAGGATGCCTGGCCACAAACCCATGAAGGACAGGCTAACCCTCACACTGTGTGCCAATGCGAGCGGTGACTGCAAGATTAAGCCACTGCTCATTTATCATTCAGAAAACCCCAGAGCCTTTCTTTCATAATCTTTTGTGACTTAAAGACTACAGGTTATGTGGAGGGCAAACCCAAGGGCGTGGGTCACCAGGCAGTTCTTTGTGGAGTGGGTGAATTTGGTCTTTGGTTCTGACGTTAAAAAATATCTCCAGGAAAATAACCTACCTCTGCAAGCCCTTCTCGTCCTGGACAATGCGCCTGCTCACCCACCTAACCTTGAAGATGACATCCTTGAAGAGTTCAGGTTTATAAAGGTTCTCTACCTTCCACCCAACACCACCCCTATCCTGCAGCCCATGGACCAGCAGGTGATTTCTAATTTTAAAAAGCTCTTCACCAAGCACCTGTTCCGCTGCTGCTTTGAGGTGACGGAAAGCACAAACCTCACCCTTCGAGAGTTCTGGAAGGACCACTATAACATTGTGATATGCCTCAGAATTATCGATTTGGCCTGGCAGGGTGTTACAAAGAGGACATTGACCTCTGCATGGAAGAAGCTGTGGCCTGAGGGTGTGTCTGAAACGGAATTTGAAAGACTTGAATCCGAAGTGGCAGTGGTGGAGGAGATTGTATCCCTCAGCAAGACCATGGGCATGGACATAGATGAAGATGACATCAATGAGCTCATCGAGGAGCACTCTGAAGAACTGACAACGGAGGAGCTAAAGGAGCTACAGACGCAGCAGCACATGGAGGTTTTGCAAGAAATAAGTGACACGGAGGAAGTTATCTCTACAAGTGAGATAAAGGAAATGTTGGGAATGTGGGAGAAACTTTCAGACTTTATTCAAAAGAAACACCCAGAAAAAGTTTCAACTGGGCACGCGACTGCGCTATTTAATGACACTTGAATGACGCATTTTAGAAACATTCTGAAAGGGAGGATGAAACAGACCTCATTGGACAAGTATTTTTCGAAAACCCCTGCAGATGAAAGTGAGAAAGGTGCGGCGAAAAGGGCAAAAATCAGTTAATAACATTCAGTTCAGCCTTTCTCCACCACCTCCATCAGCATCTTCAACTCATCTGATCTCCAAGGTAAATGCTGTACATTACACATTGTACATTGTACTGTACTGTACTTAATAAAACCAGTTTATTGCAGTACATTCTATTGTATTGTGTTTTTATACAATATTTGTTATTTATAAGTATATTTTTCTTATTTAAAAACATAAAAAAAATGCAGTGTTTTTTGGGGGTCTGGAACGGATTAATGACATTTCAATTCATTCAATGGGGAAAATTGTTTTGAGATAAGAGTATTTTGACTTACAATCTCGGTCACGGAACGAATTAAACTCGTATCTCAAGGTATCACTGTACTATAAATTTACAGTGGCTGTTACAGGCGCAAATCTAATGTATGTTTTTATTGTATAATGTTAACAAATAAGAGCAGCTCACTACTCAAAACAGTAAATATAAGAGGCAGTCAGGATCAAACCGGGGACTCTTGATTACAAATCAGCAATTCTTACCACTGCGCCATGGAAGCTGTTGTAACATCCTTGAACCTTTTGTGAAAGTGTTTATTTGATCTTTGGACTTCAGGCTTCACGCATTACATTGTTTATGTCTACATTTTGTCATTTATTACTAATATATGAAAAACGTTTCTGTTTTAATGATGTGTTTACACAGATTATTGTAGAAATGGAACACACTTGAAATGCATGTATTCCAAATAATGATCTATTATTTCCACTCTAAAACTCCAGTACTCCCAAATAATCAAGGCTGGAACTGGGAGAACTTTGTGCTCGTTCTTCGGCGGTGGGGGGATGGAATAGTAGGCCGCTTGCTGCTTGTCTTGATCGGCACATTTACAAGACAAAAGACGCTGATGGAGAGGTGCGAAGAGATTTAAGGTGGGCCAGATATACAAGTTTTTTTGTAGGCTTTGGTAATTCTAGTGTTAAAGCATTCATTTTAATTATTAAAACAGATTCCAACACAATTGTAATGCTAGTCTACAGACCACCAGGGCCAAATTCATTGTGAATGTGGCAACCTTTTATTTGATTTGGCTATAAATTATGATCACGTAGTATTGATGGGGGATTTTAATGTACACATTCATGTGGAATTTGACACTTTTAGCAAATGTTTTACTATTTGTTAAATTCAGTAGAATTTTGAATGATTGTCAAAGGTCCAACTCATAATCATAACCACACATTAGATTTAATTATAACTTACAAAGTTGAAATTCAAAATTTAAATATTACTCTATTAAATGAAGTTATTTCTGATCACTACTTAATTACGTTTGATTTGGTTCTGCTCTTACTAATACACTCGCAGATTAAAACAACATCTAGATTGTAATTTTCCTTTAAAATTTATAGATACTTTGAGTAAGTCAAGTGTAATTTTGGAAAACCATTTAGATCAGTTAACATCAAATGTAAATGCAGAAAACAATTTAGATCAGCTAACATCACATTATAATGTGACCTTGAGAGATGCTCTGGTAGCAGTGGCTCCCCTTAAAACAAAAGTGATCAAAGCCCGTAGAAAGTCTACCTGGTTTAAGGGGAACACTTGAGCTCTTAAATTAGGGTGTCGAAAACTGGAGCGCAGATGGAGAACAACAAAGCTACATGTTTTTCAAATTGCATAGACAGAGAGTGTTAAAAAAATATAAAAAAGCTCTGTTTAAAGCTCACTCAGATTACTATTCTAAAATAA
Source organism: Erpetoichthys calabaricus (assembly GCF_900747795.2). NCBI lineage: Eukaryota > Metazoa > Chordata > Cladistia > Polypteriformes > Polypteridae > Erpetoichthys > Erpetoichthys calabaricus. Next base: position 52,105,391 of record NC_041411.2, read on the forward strand.
TAGCAATAATAAAAATCCTTGGGTACTGTTTAGAACAGTGGCTAATTTAACAAATGAGAATTCAGATCTACAGTGCAAAATACCAGCAGACATTAGCAGCACAGATTATATGAACTTCTTTAATAAGAAAATTAAAAATATAAGATCCCAGATCTCAGCATCACAGTGCAAACCACATACTAGCTTGACAGACCCAGTCTCTCCTTGCATTCAATACTTTAGAAATGTTAATCCTGTGATTGAGCAGGAAGTTTTGAATTTAATTTCTAAAATAAAACCTACTACTTGTTCCCTAGATCCAGTGCCAACAAAATTAGTAGAAAGTACAATGGATATTCTTGCAGCCCCTATTCTTAACATTATTAATAGTTCATTACTGCATGGAACAGAACCTGATGCACTAAAAGTGTCAGTTATTAAACCTTTACTTAAAAAGTTAGACCTAGACCCACACATACTTAATAACTATAGACCCATTTCAAATTTACCCTTTCTTTGTTAAAGCCCATTGCGGCACTTCTTGTGTGTACTGTATTGTATACACATCGTTTGGAACCCCTGCAGATTTTATGTTTTTTCTGTCCTCCCTGACCATGGGACCTTACTCTTATTCTATGTTAATTTGTGTTGTCTTATTTTAATTCTTACTTTGTCTTTTTTTCATCATGAAAAGCACTTTGAGCTACATTATTTGTATTAAAATGTGCTATATAAATAAATGTTATTGTTGTTTATACATAAGGCTGTAGGACGTTAAGAGACATTCAAAAGTAGACTTGATGTTATCTTAGATGAATTAAGTGGATGGGGCTGGTGAGCTTTGTTGGGCTGAATGGTCTGGACTTGTCTATATTGTTGTAATGTTCTAAAAAAATGTTCAACATTAAAAATATGTTTACTTACGTTTATAAAACACGGCCTTGAAGGAGGTGTTAGGAAGAAGTTCATAGATTTTTCTTAAAACGTTTGCTTCACTTGCATGAGATGCACTTACATTCCACACTTGCACCACATCTTCACGATCCCGAATACTAACACTGACTCCAATTACTTCATCGCCTGAAAAATGTAAAATAAATAAATAAATAAATAAATAATGTATTTAAACTAAGATGTATGACAACGTTATCATAAAAAATAACTTGAATGATTTAATAGAAAATTGTTTTATTGACTGTTTTTGGTCATAACATAAAATGACGGTGTAACAAACAAGTGAATATTTCATACTGTTTTTTGCATGTATAAAACTGATATTATGTCATCCTTTAACTATATTATTATGAATATAAATAGAAAGTTTTCAAGTAAAAGCAAACAGGTACACTAAAGATTTAAAGCAAAATCATTTTAATTTAAGAAAACAAATATAAAAATAAAATCAAAGTAACATAGCATGCACAATAATATATCCTTAAAAAATATTTGAAGCTCAACCCCTCAGAAAGTCCCCTTTAAAATGGGTCTTCTTCTAAAACAGCAGTATGTTCTGCACTGGTTGAATACATCACAAGTCAGGCATGCTTACTTTTTAAGTATAAACCAAAATCTTTCAAAACAATTAAGTAAAATACTCATATTAAAAAAAAAAGTTTTACAAAACAGGCATTAATTACAAATCTAGCAATTTTAAAGCTGCTATATATGTAAGAACTGCCAAAAACCTGTCTAAGTTATATTATCAGTTTACCAGTAGGACATGAATCACTCTTTTTAATGTAAACTAATAAACAGTAATAAACTGGGAAATGATGTATGAGTCACATGCAGATGAAACTGAGGGACTCAATCATTGCAATACACTATATTAACATTTGTATTGACAATGTGGTACGCTCAAAGGCAGTGCAAGTTCTGGATTTATTAAGGAGTTAAAAAGTCTCCCAAATGAGAAAAAGGATAACAATTAACTCCATAGATTAAAAAAAAGCTCTGAAGGACGCACAGCAAGTGCTAAAGCAAAAGAAGTTTACAAAGCTAAAATAAAAAAATAAAAAAATTCAGTAACATGAAAGATGTCTGGAATGCACTAAGCATAATTAATAATAATTCTTTACATTTATAGAATGCTTTTCTCACTACCCAAAGTGCATTACATAGTCAGTTGGGAGCCACTTCAACCACCATTAAGTCCTAGATGATGCGATGACAGCCATTTTTTTTTTTGCGCAAGTACTCTCATCACACATGAGCTATTAAGTGGTGAGAAAGACAGCCAATTACAGACAGAGGATGATTAGGAGGGCACAATGACTAGGCCGTGGTGGAAAATTTAGCCAGGACATCAGGATACACCCTACTCTTTATGAAAGATGCCCAGGGATCTTTTATGACCACAGGGAGTCAGAACCTCGGTGTTACATCTTCTTTGAAGGACAGTGCCATTTTTACAGTAGTGTCCCCATCACTGCACTGGGATCCACACACAGACCACAGGGTAAGCAGCCCCTGCTGGCCTCACCAACAAAACTTCCAGCCAGGGATGCATGATAATATCGGATTTATATCTGTATCAGCAGATAATGGGTTAAAATAATTTTATTGGCATCGGACCAATGACTAAATTTGACCGATAATTCGAACCGATATTGATGACACATTCACTGTGTTCCAGATGTGCCAGACGTTTAGGCGACGTTGGGCTACTGTGCGAAAATGTCTGCAGTGTGGAAGTTTTTCAAAGTAAGTGAGAGCAACATAAAATTCGCCATTTGCAACACTTGGTTCGACTAATGTTTTGCACGGAGGGACCAAAGTGCGAAATTTCAATACCACCAACTTAATTACACACTTGAAGACATGCCATCCTGACAAATATACAGAATTCCTCAGAGCAAAAGAGGTAAATCCTGCACCACCGCGCACAAAATCAAAAACTGCAGTTGCTCAACGTGTTGATCAGTTACTTGAAAAATCTAAGAAATTTGATAAAGATAACCGCAAAGCTCAAACAATTACTGCAAAGCTGATGGAATTTATTGCTCTGGACGATCAGCCATTTTCTGTTGTAGAAGATATGGGATTTCGAAGGCTGCTTGAGCACCTCGAGCCTTACATAAGATTATGGAAAGTCATGTGCACAAACTCCTTGCTGAAGATGTCACAGCCATAAGCTTTGCCACTGATATGTGAACATCTGATATGAGTGTTACAAAAATGCTTAGTTTAACTGCTCAGTGGATCGACAGAAAGTTTGAATTGCAGAAAGCAATCTTGCACACCCAAGAATGCTCTGGATCACACACAGGTGCTGCACTCTGTGGCGTTCAACACTAGAATTACCAGAGCCTACGAAAAAACTCGTATATCCGGCCCACCTTAAATCGCTTCTTAAAACCTTTCTCACCTCTCCGCCAGCGTCTTTTGTCATCTAAATGTACTGATAAAGACAAGCTGCCAGCAGCCGGCTATTCCATCCCCCCAACGACTTAGAACGTAAACAGGCTTTTCCCAGCTCTTGCCTTGATTGATTACCTGGGAGTGAAGTGGAGTTTTAGAGTAGAAATAATAAGATTGTTATTTGAAACACACGCATTTCATATGTGTTGCATTTCTACAGTAATCTGTGTAAACACATTGTTAAAACAGAAACGTGTTATATATTCTAGTAGCAATTGACAAAATGTAGGCATAAACTATATAATGTATGAAGCCTGAAGTCCAAATATCAAAGAAACACTTTCAGAAAAGGTACAAAAAAAAGCCACCACCAAAAAAACCCGCCTTAGTGTGAGACATTGACACGCATTAGCTATCTCTGCTTCCGTGGCGCAACAGTACCAGTCACTAACTGGGAATCAGAAGGTCATGAGTTCGATCCTGCACAACTCCCATTTGAGAAGTGTTCTTATTTTCACTATTTTAGAATAAAAAGATACATTTGATTTCAGTCTGTAACAGCTGGTGTAATTTATGATATTTGTAAAGGTTAGCTTTATTTTTTTAAAATTCACTTTTCATTGTCTCAGTCGCGTTCAGGATCCATCCCTACCGCCCCCCACCTGACACTGCTGTTTTTACATAAAGACGCGCTGATTTAGTGTGCGCAAGAACATGCAGGTGGCCAGTTGCTGAGTGCTACAACGCACATTTTAAAAAAAGAAAGAGACAAATATATGTGACGTTTTGAAGAAATCATTTTATGACGCGAATAGTACCAATCAGAAAACATCGTCGAAGTAATGCAATATTATTTGAAAACGAACAGCGTCAGGTTGGGTGTGAAGTTATACTGGCGCTGTTTGAGTCAGATCAGAAGCTGAATAAGCTGAAAAAGCTCCTGTTCTGACTCTAAGTAAAAAAGCATGAATTGATCAACAGAAATAACCGCGATTGACATTTTAAAGTTAACGATTTACAGTGCATACCAATTTATAAATTCAATGTCCATTTGAGGAAAAAAAAAAACACTTTCTTCAAAGCTGGGAATCGAACTCGCGTCTCTATGGCACAGTAAGGCAGTGGTGCTCCAAGTCAGCAAACTGTCCTTATAACTTATTTTTTTCAAGATCCATAACACACAGAGCACTGCGTAATACAGAGACAGACAGGCAGAGATATACAAACAAACAGGGAAGGCACATGTACTGAAAGAAAAAGCACTGAATAAGCTCACCCGCTCTAACATCACCCCTCCCCCCGATCTGACTCTCTAAGTAACAGCGCAAGTACAGACACAAATCAAGTGCATGTGTGTACTGTATAATATTAACAAAAGAGCAGCTTACTACTGAAAACGGCAAATATAGGAGTGAGTGGGGATCGAACCAGTACTCTTGATCACACTTGGTGATATCGATCGCGGTTATTTCTGTTGATTAATTCATGCTTTTTTACTTAGAGTCAGAACAGGAGCTTTTTCAGCTTATTCAGCTTCTGATCTGACTCAAACAGCGCCAGTATAACTTCACACCCAACCTGACGCTGTTCGTTTTCAAATAATATTGCATTACTTCGACGATGTTTTCTGATTGGTACTATTCGCGTCATAAAATGATTTCTTCAAAACGTCACATATATTTGTCTCTTTCTTTTTTTAAAATGTGCGTTGTAGCACTCAGCAACTGGCCACCTGCATGTTCTTGTGCACACTAAATCAGCGCGTCTTTATGTAAAAACAGCAGTTTCAGGTGGGGGGTGGTAGGGATGGATCCTGAACGCGACTGAGACAATGAAAAGTGAATTTTAAAAAAATAAAGCTAACCTTTACAAATATCATAAATTACACCAGCTGTTACAGACTGAAATCAAATGTATCTTTTTATTCTAAAATAGTGAAAATAAGAACACTTCTCAAATGGGAGTTGTGCAGGATCGAACTCATGACCTTCTGATTCCCAGTCAGTGACTGGTACTGTTGCGCCACGGAAGCAGAGATAGCTAATGCGTGTCAATGTCTCACACTAAGGCGGGTTTTTTTGGCGGTGGCTTTTTTTTGTACCTTTTCTGAAAGTGTTTCTTTGATATTTGGACTTCAGGCTTCATACATTATATAGTTTATACCTACATTTTGTCAATTGCTACTAGAATATATAACACGTTTCTGTTTTAACAATGTGTTTACACAGATTACTGTAGAAATGCAACACATATGAAATGCGTGTGTTTCAAATAACAATCTTATTATTTCTACTCTAAAACTCCACTTCACTCCCAGGTAATCAATCAAGGCAAGAGCTGGGAAAAGCCTGTTTACGTTCTAAGTCGTTGGGGGGATGGAATAGCCGGCTGCTGGCAGCTTGTCTTTATCAGTACATTTAGATGACAAAAGACGCTGGCGGAGAGGTGAGAAAGGTTTTAAGAAGCGATTTAAGGTGGGCCGGATATACGAGTTTTTTCGTAGGCTCTGGTAATTCTAGTGTTAAAAGAATGAAACACAGAAAATACCCAAAGAGGATGTTCATGTAGTTTTACGAGACAACGCACGCAACGTTGCAAAGGCTATGAAGGAATGCGGGATCCCAAGTTTGCCATGTATGGCTCATACTTTACAGCTTGCCATGAACGACAGTGTACTATCCCAGCGCAGGATCTCGGATACAATAGCGAGTGGCAGAAAAATAGTCGGTCACTTTAAGCATTCACAATTGGCCAACTCGCGTCTCAAAACTATACAAACTGAACTTGATATGTAGCCGAAAATGCTTCAACAAGACGTTTCGACTAGATGGAACAGTACATTCTATATACTGCAAAGCTTGCTGGAGCAGAAAAGAGCCCTCGAGGCTCATGCCTCTGATTTTGAGTTACCTGCAACTCTAACGCCTAACCAGTGAGGTTTGATCGAGAACATAATCACACTCCTTGCTCCATTTGAACAACTGACAAAAGAAATTTGTCAGTCTGAAGCCTTGGCTTCTAACGTTATTCCCTGAGTTAATGCTTTAAAACGACTGTTGACTAAAAGCGCTCGTACTGACTTCGGAGTCAAAACCAGTAAAAGTGCTCTCTTGGAGGCTGTAAACAATCGTTTCATTGAGATGTACACAGAACCCATGTACTGTGTTGCCACTATTGTAGACCCGAGATACAAAGACCGCTATTTCAATTTTTCTTCTTCTTTCGGCTGCTCTTGTTAGGGGTTGCCACAGCGGATCATCTTCTTCCATATCTTTCTGTCCTCTGCATCTTGTTCTGTTACACCCATCACCTGCATGTCCTCTCTCACCACATCCTTAAACCTTCGCTTAGGCCTTCCACTTTTCCTCTTTCCTGGCAGCTCTATCCTTAGCATCCTTCTACCAATATACCCAGCATCTCGCCTCTACACACGTCCAAACCAACGCAATCTCACCTCTCTGACTTTGTCTCCCAACCGTCCAACTTGAGCTGACCCTCTAATGTACTCATTTCTAATCCTATCCATCCTTGTCACACCCAGTGCAAATCTTAGCATCTTTAACTCTGCTACCTCCAGCTCTGTCTCCTGCTTTCTGGTCAGTGTCACTGTCTCCAACCCATATAACAGACCTGGTCTCACTACCGTCCTGTAGACCTTCCTTTTCACTCTTGCTGATACCCGTCTGTCACAAATTACTCCTGACACTCTTCTCCACCCATTCCACCCTGCCTGCACTCTCTTTTTCACCTCTCTTCCACAATCTCCATTACTCTGTACTGTTGATCCCAAGTATTTAAACTCATCCACCTTCACCAACTCTATTCCCTGCATCCTCACCATTCCACTGACCTCCCTCTCATTTACACACATGTATTCTGTCTTGTTCCTACTGACCTTCATTCCTCTCCTCTCTAGAGCATATCTCCACCTCTCCAGGGTCTCTTCAACCTGCTCCCTACTATCGCTACAGATCACAATATCATCAGCAAACATCATAGTCCACGGGGACTCCTGTCTAATCTCATCTGTCAACCTGTCCATCACCACTGCAAATAAGAAAGGGCTCAGAGCTGATCCCTGATGTAATCCCACCTCCAACTTGAATGCATCCATCACTCCTACTGTAGACCTCACCACTGTCACACTTTCCTCGTACATATCCTGTACAACTCTTACGTACTTCTCTGCCACTCCTGACTTCCTCATACAATACCACAGCTCATCTCAGGGCACCCTGTCATATGCTTTCTCCAGGTCCACAAAGACACAATGCAACTCCTTCTGGCCTTCTTTAAACTTCTCCATCAACATCCTCAGAGCAAACATTGCATCTGTGGTGCTCTTTCTTGGCATGAAACCATACTGCTGCTCACTAATCATCACCTCACTTCTTAACCTAGCTTCCACTACTCTTTCCCATAACTTCATGCTGTGACTCATCAATTTTATTCCCCTGTAGTTACTACAGTCCTGCACATCCCCCTTATTCTTAAATATCGGCACCAGTACACTTCTTCTCCACTCCTCAGGCATCCTCTCACTTTCCAAGATTCCATTAAACAATCTGGTTAAAAACTCCACTGCCATCTCTCCTAAACACCTCCATGCTTCCACAGGTATATCATCTGGACCAACGGCCTTTCCATTTTTCATCCTCTTCTTAGCTGTCCTTACTTCCTCCTTGCACTTCCTAATTCACTATCTCCACATCATCCAACCTCTTCTCTCTCTCGTTCTCTTCATTCATCAGCCTCTCAAAGTATTCTTTCCATCTGTTCAACACACTCCCCGCGCTTGTGAGTACATTTCCATCTTTATCACCCTAACCTGCTGCACATCTTTCCCAGCTCGGTCCCTCTGTCTAGCCAATCGGTACAGGTCCTTTTCTCCCTCCTTAGTGTCCAACCTCTCATCATACGTCTTTTCTTTAGCCTTCGCCATCTCTCTCTTCTCCTTGCGCCTTATCTCCTTGTACTCTTGTCTACTTTCTGCATCTCTCTGGCTATCCCACTTCTTCTTTGCCACCCTCTTCCTCTGTATACTCTCCTGTATTTCCTCATTAAACTACCAGGTTTCCTTTTCCTCCTTCCTGATGTCATGCCAAGCACCCTTCTTGCTGTCACCCTTACTACATCTGCTGTAGTTTCCCAGCTGTCTAGTAACTCTTCAGTGCCACCCAGTGCCTGTCTCACCTCCTCCCTAAACTCAACCTTGCAGTCTTCCTTTTTCAACTTTCACCATTTGATCCTTGGCTCTGCCCTCACTTTCTTACTCTTCTTGATCTCCAACGTCATCCTACAGACCACCATCCTATGCTGCGCCACCACTTTGCAGTCTTCAATCTCCTTCAGATCAACTCTTCTGCATACGATGTAATCTACCTGTGTGCATCTTCCTCCACTCTTGTACGTAACCCTATGTTCCTCCCTCTTCTTAAAATACATATTCACCATAGCCATGTCCATCCTTTTGGCAAAATCCACTACCCTCTGACCTTCTTCACTCCTCTCCTTGACACCATACCTATCCATCACGTCCTCGTCTCTACTGTTCCCTTCACCTACATGCCCATTGAAATCCGCTTCAATCACCACTTTCTATCCCTTGGGTACTGTTCATCACTTCATCCAACTCACTCCAAAAATCTTCTTTCTCCCCCATTGCACACCCAATTTGCAGTGCATATGCACTAACAACATTCATCATCACACCTCCAATTTCCAGCTTCATAATTATTACTCTGTCTGACACTCTTTTCACCTTCAAAACACTGTTGACATACTGTTCCTTCAAAATAACGCCTACCCCATTTCTAACATCTACACCATTATAGAACAATTTGAATCAACCTCCGATCAACCTGGCCTTACTCCCCTTCCATTTAGTCTCTTGAACGCACAATATATCAACCTTTCTTCTCTCCATCATATCTGCTAACTCTCTCCCCTTACCAGTCATACTGCCAACATTCAAACTTCCTACCCTCAGTTCCACTCTCTTTACTTTCCTCCTCTCCTCCTGCCTCCGGACATGTCTCCCCACTCTTCTCCGGCCAACAGTAGCCCAGCAACCATTTCTGCCAGCACCCTATTGGCTAACAGTACTGGTGGTGGTCGTTGTTAACCCGGGGTCAACTGATCCGGTATGGAAATTTGTATTGTTATCCACATATTGAAATGCAAATGAGTGAATCACAGATAAATTGTCCAAAACAGAAAAGGGCCAAGATAAATGACAAGGTGGCATGCACGCTCTTCGAAATGTACAACAAAATTCTTGAAGAAAACACATGCCTCGGGAAAACAGCCAGATGACGAGAGGTGAGTAAAAAAACAAAAAAAACAAAAAAAAAAAAAAAGCTCTGTGGAGATCTTTACAACAATGTTTAAGTAAATAACTAGGGCTGTCGGATTGAACATCACTATTCTAACATAATTCGAATGTATAAAAAATCTTGGAAGGCAAGAAAGAAAAACGCACAATCGAATGTAAAAGAGCGGTTGTTGGTATTACCTTGCACTAACTTTGGCTTCATGTTACTTAAGACATGCTGGACACGATTGTGGGATTTTACAGATCTGTTTTTGTGCGTAACTTTTTAGGATCAGCCTATACGTGTTTCTGAATTGTTAACCCATATTGTTATTAGTCATTAGTTAAACGGTCGGCATCTTCTGTGTAAAACACACCCATTTTAAAGATCGCTAGTTTTCATCAAGCGACTGAGGCAACTATACCCTATGCTTCTTTGCTTCATATTTTTGTTTGGTGCGTGTTAACTAAATAGTTTCGTAAATAAACACTTAAACTCATTTTACATTTTTTTTGTTACTTTGAAAAATGCTGTCTGCTAAATAATTGATTATATAATACACAAAATACTTAAAAGACCACCACAAAGTAACATTTAATACACTTGTTTCATTTGTAAAATATGTAAAGGGTCATAATGCTTCAGTTTATTTACTGTAAAAAATAGACAAAGGGATATAAGGTCCTCTGGCCTCTAGGAAAAAAAGAAAAAAAATGACTGCATTTACTTTGTTTGAGCAATCACTGACAATTTTGTTTGTTTTTCTTTTGAACATTGCCGTTAGAAAGTGTCAGTGCGGTGAGTGTCTTATTTCTCTTTGCATTGCTTTTTGTGGGAGAGCCAATCACATTCATGGAAGCCAGTGTTTTCACCTGAGTCCCTTAAGCAATAATGAGCAACTTGTAAGCAGATCACAGTGATCTACAGTGAAAAGCAAAAATATTAATAATAAAATTGTTAACGAAAAACAGTGGTACTAGGGTGTTGTACCGTGTTAGCCATTATGAATGTAGAGAAAAGCCAAGCAAAATGACACTTTTTATTGGCTAACAGCATATTGTAATCTTTTTAGTTAGCCAATAAAAGGTGTCATTTTGCTTGGCTTTTCATTACAAAAATCAGCAAATACAATACAGACATGCATTCAATTCAAATGCCATATACTTATTTTTATTGTAAGGATTCTAATCTTAATCTGACAGCCCTGGTAAATGCCAAAATGCAGACCTATCTTTTAGATATGAAAGATGACACAGAATATAATGCTGTATATGTATGCATGCTACTTGGCAGGTGAAGGGATTTCTTTCTGAAGCACCAATCCCGAGGAATGAAAATCCACTGAAATACTGGAACAACAACTGGAGTCGGTTTCCTACCATTGCCAAAGTAGCACGCAAGTTCCAGTCAGCCCCATGTACTAGCGTGGACAGTGAGAGATTATTCAGTTTGGCTTCTAATGTGATCAATGAAAAGAGAAACAGAATTTCCTGAAACAAGGCAGAGATGCTTTTGTTCGTTAAGAAAAACCTTTCTTTACTGTTGTATCCTTTTCTGTTTTTTAAAAGTATAGATTGGTTAGATTTATTCCATCAAAAAGAAAGAAAAAAAGTATTACAGTATGTAGTATTTAATACTGCAGACTGTAAAACAAAGGATCAGATAGCCAGCCAAATGTGGTTGAGCAGAAGCCATTTTAATGATTGTAAATAATCTGCAAGTTATTCTTAAGTGGTATTGCTTATTTCATTGTCATTGTACATTTTACCATTTTTTTTCAGTTTTCATTTTTTTGATTATTGTTGAATTTGTTGTATTTGTTCCATCAAAATGAAGGAGAAAAGTGTTATTTAAAGCAACAACCTGCAAAACTGTTTCCCGTATAACCAACAGGTAGCCAGCCAAATGTGGCAGATATCATTTGTTTTTAATGATTGAATGTGGTGTGCAAAATTGTTATACAAATAAGTGTTCACTTTGTCTGTAATTCTTGTCCAGACAGATCGTTTCATTTATCTCTGTATCTTACAAATATGTACTGTATATTGGCATTAGCAGATAAGTACATAGACATTATTGGATATCGGCATCAGCCCAAAATTCCCAAAGAAGCATCCTATTTTGTTCCTGTTACAAAGAAAGCAGGTGCTTCTTCAATTAATGACTTCAGACCAGTGGCACTTACCTCTCACATCATAAATATCTTTGATTCTGCACTTATGCAGTGTACTGATATATGGATGAAACAAGAGTATAGGAGTCAGGCGGAGAACTTTCTTTCTTGGTGCAAACAGAATTGTCTGCAACTTCATATTGACAACACCAAGGAACTGGTTATTGACTTTTGCTGCACCAAAGAGCCAGTCCAGTCACTATTCACGGACTGGATGCAGAGATGGTGTATTCCTACAAGTACTTGGGGGTTCACATCAATGGCAGGTTGGAATGCTCTTGTAACACTGAGGAACTATATAAGAAAGGGCGGAAAAGGCTCTTTTTTCTTAGGAGACTGCATTCCTTTGATGTAGGTAATGACTTTCACTTATTCTATAACTCTGTGAAGGCAGTGTGATTTTCTACTCTATGGAGTGCTGAGTTGGTAACATTACTTCAATGGAGGCCCACCAAATCAACAAACTAACTTAAAGGGTAGGCTCAGTTACTGGACAAACTCTGGAACTGTTGGAGGTAGTACCAAAGGTGAGAACTGAAACAAAAATAAGTGGCATTATGAACAATGCTGCACATCCTTCTCTGACACATTAAGGACTTTCAGATAACAAATTATTCAGCGGAAATGTGTCATGAAGCAATACTGGGGCTCCTTTATATCAATAACAATACACCTGCATAATGCCTCACTGTGAGTGTAACTGCCATGTCAGATGTTTTTCTTCTTAATTTTCATCCTTTTTAGTTATTCTGTCTGTCTGTCTATCTATCGAGTGACAAAGTTCTATCTGACCTGCTGATTGGATAGTTATATGCCGTGTGTTAATTTAGATTAAAAAATATAACACACTACAGAATAAAGGGAATGGCCTGCCAATACTAAAGGGTTTGTGCACATTAAATAGACCAATCTTCACAACGCATATCCCATGTGACTGTTTGATGTTTCAGCAACAAAGATGACTGCTCATTTAACAGTAGTAAATATAAAGCTACAGTGCTTACAACAGTTGTTATAGTTTTTAAGAATTTCATGCAATGTTTGTTCCAGAACTTTAGGGATATCTGCCATGTTCGAGATAGAATGACAAAACTATGAATGCATAAAAGTAATAAATTGATTAAGGAAAACACAAATCAATGTTTACTTTCTCATTTGTGGTTTGAACATGGTGATAGACGGTTTTTCAACAAAAAGCCCAAACAGGCCTATTGCAATAAACAAAATATTAACACATTTAATTATTTATTAAACAAGGATAACAGGAGACAGATGTATGCAGGTATACACAGATGGGCAACAAACACAACACTATACACTAAGGTACTTTATTTTTTTTCCTCTATTAACACTAGAATTACCAGAGCCTACGAAAAAACTCGTAGATCCGGCCCACCTTAAATCGCTTCTTAAAACCTTTCTCACCTCTCCGCCAGCGTCTTTTGTCATCTAAATGTACTGATAAAGACAAGCTGCAAACAGCCGGCTATTCCATCCCCCCAACGACTTAGAACGTAAACAAGCTTTTCCCAGCTAATGCCTTGATTGATTATCTGGGAGTGAAGTGGAGTTTTAGAGTAGAAATAATAAGATTGTTATTTGGAACACACGCATTTCATATGTGTTGCATTTCTACAGTAATCTGTGTAAACACATTGTTAAAACAGAAACGGTTTACAATATTCTAGTAGCAAATGACAAAATGTAGGCATAAACTATATAATGTATGAAGCCTGAAGTCCAAATATCAAAGAAACACTTTCACAAAAGGTACAAAAAAAAAGCCACCGCCGAAAAAACCCGTCTTAGTATGAGACATTGACATGACTTAACTATCACTGCTTCCGTGGTGTAACAGTATCAGTCGCTGACTGGGAATCAGAAGGTCGTGAGTTCGATCCTGCACAACTCCCATTTGAGAAGTGTTCTTATTTTCACTATTTTAGAATAAAATGATACATTTGATTTCAGTCTGTAACAGCCGGTGTAATTTATGATATTTGTAAAGGTTAGCTTTATTTTTTTTAAATTCACTTTTCATTGTCTCAGTCGCATTCAGGATCCATCCCTACCGCCACCCACCTGACATTGCTGTTTTTACATAAAGACGCGCTATAGTTCTGCAGTGTATCACGATACATACGACCACGTGTTTTTTTCCCCCAGTATTGCCAGTCCCCATGTGTTGCTGTATGATGTTTCTTTTGTACTCCAGGACATGCAGAGGAAAGCATAGTAAAGAGCAGTAACTTCAGCGCTATATGCAATCATCAGACACTCCCCATCTGATGCTGTTTTCACATAAAGACGCGCTAAAGCCCTGCAGTGTACTTGTGACTGCATTGTCGTACCAATGCTTGCGAACTGAAGTGTCTGCATGCACTTTTCGTGGCATTATACGTGTATTTTTTGAGCATGCCCATGTAGCTCAAACACAGGAATATATGTTGATGTAAAAGTATAACAAAACAAGTGCACTTTTATTCAAGACTATAACCGAAGAAAAAAGAAAGCAAGTTACAGTAGGTGGAATTCTAAGAACTGATTTCCATTCTGTGCTATATAACTGTTAACATTTGAATCTGATGATTGCATATAGCGCTGTCCGATTTAGTGTGCGCAAGAACATGCAGGTGGCCAGTTGCTGAGTGCTACAACGCACATTTTAAAAAAAGAAAGAGACAAATATATGTGACGTTTTGAAGAAATCATTTTATGACGCGAATAGTACCAATCAGAAAACATCGTCGAAGTAATGCAATATTATTTGAAAACGAACAGCGTCAGATTGGGTGTGAAGTTATACTGGCGCTGTTTGAGTCAGATCAGAAGCTGAATAAGATGAAAAAGCTCCTGTTCTGACTCTAAGTAAAAAAGCATGAATTAATCAACAGAAATAACCGCGATTGACATTTTAAAGTTAACGATTTACAGTGCATACCAATTTATAAATTCAATGTCCATTTGAGGAAAAAAAAAACACTTTCTTCAAAGCTGGGAATCGAACTCGCGTCTCTGTGGCACAGTAAGGCAGCAAACCGTCCTTATAACTTATTTTTTCAAGATCCATAACACACAGACAGACAGAGCACTGCGTAATACAGAGACAGACAGACAGGCAGAGATATACAAATAAACAGGGAAGGCACATGTACTGAAAGAAAAAAAAAAATCAACATGTGCGTTGTTTCTGCAGCACTGAATAAGCTCACCCGCTCTAACATCACCCCTCCCCCCGATCTGACTCTCTAAGTAACAGCGCAAGTACAGACACAAATCAAGTGCATGTGTGTACTGTATAATATTAACAAAAAGAGCAGCTTACTACTGAAAACGGCAAATATAGGAGTGAGTGGGGATCGAATCAGGACTCTTGATTACACTTGGTTTGCGTCTGTACTTGCGCTGTTACTTAGAGAGCCAGATCGTGGAGGGGTGATGTTAGAGCGGGTGAGCTTATTAAGTGCTGCAGAAACAACGCGCATGTTGATTTTTTTTTCTTTCAGTACATGTGCCTTCCCTGTTTGTTTGTATATCTCTGCCTGTCTGTCTCTGTATTACGCAGTGCTCTGTCTGTCTGTGTGTTATGGATCTTGAAAAAAATAAGTTATAAGGACAGTTGTTCATGTTAATTGCAGTCTCAATTGTTAAAAAAATATTTTAAAAGGAGCATCCCACATGAAAATATAACGATCTCATTAACTGACAGTGCATACCAATTTACAAATTTTATGTCCGTTTGAGGTTAAAAAGAAAAAAAAGAAGTAACACTTTATCCCCAGCGGGGAATTGAACTCATGTTTGTGAGGCAGAGAAAAGCTACTCGGTCTGAGAGGCAAATCTTAGCGCGCTACGCCACGGAAGCTGTTATATGATGTGTGAAGCTTTTGTGGAAGTGTTTATTTGATCTTAGGAACTCGGGCTTTACACATTCTATAGTTTATGCCTACATTTTGTAACATTTATTACTAAAATATGAAAAAGTTTCTGTTTTAGCAATGTGTTTACACAGATTACTGTAGAAACGGAACACGCATGAAATGCATGTATTCCAAATGGCGATCTATTATTCCTATTCTAAAACTCCAGCAGTTCAGTCACTCCCAGGTAATCAAACAAGGCATGAGCTGGGAAAACTTAGTGAACGTTCTGCGACGGTGGGGGATGGAATAGCCGGCTACTTGCTGCTCCTCTTAATAGGCACATTTAGAAAACAAAAGAGAGGTGAGAACGGTTTTAAGGTGGGCCGGATCTACGAGTTTTTTCGTAGACTCTGGTAATTCTAGCGTTAAAGGGGCATAAACTTAAGAAATATATCTCTCCTTAATTCTTGTCTAAAGAATTGCCAAAGAAAACATAATTAACTCAATACTGACTTTAAAATGCTTTTGAAAGATTTACAATATTTTAGCTGGTTAACTGAATAAATCTCTCTCTAATTTGTAAGTTTCTTTGTGTCAGCACACTTTGATAGATAGAATCTGCAGTCACTTCCTAACCCACAACTCCACTGTGAGGGTATGTGAGTGTGTGAAACAGATAATTTGAGGCTGCTGTGTATGGAATAAGATCACTTTCAAAAATAACTAATTTAAATAAAAAATTAACATTTTACACGTGCCAATTACACTTGTGTTTCTGAAAGTTATGTTTGCGTCTGAAAATTATGCTTACGCTTCTGAAAGTTATTCTTAATTCAGAAAATTACGAGTACAATTCTCAGGCGTAAACAAACTGTCAAAAATACATAATTGGACACACTACGCATTCGCTATTGAGGAAGAAACGATCAATTTTTGTTATTGCGAATGTGCCACTAAGGTAGAAAGATGGAGTTATTTTTGACAGTGATCTTACTCCATACTGCTGTGTGACATTGTGGTGCAGGCTGCTGTAGGTATATGAAAGGTGTTCCTGCAAATTTAGTTTTTTATTATATTTAGGAAGAGAAAAAAAAATTGTCACACAGGTTATTACTTACAATTCAAGTAGCATGACCAGAACACACATGCTAATACATTTTCTGGTTTTACCCTTGCCATGAGGTTACAATCAATATTAATCTCAGAGCCAAAATCCGAAGGAATGATACTCAAATTTCTCTTGTATGTTTTGCTTTGAAATCTCCACTTTATGAGACCAAAAGAAAGATTTTCACTGGCACACCCTAAAGTATAAGGATGGAGACACTTTGAGTTTCTTTATTCATATGTATATCTCCCGCTCTGCTTTTGCTGTACAAGGTTAAATGCAGGTATATATGGAGGTTACAGAGAGAGACTTCACATAGTGGCCTTCTTTTGCTAATAGACTTGTGACCAACCAACTCCTTTCTTCATTGAGAAGAATGTGTTGCTTACATACAGCTCTTCTCCTGATAGTGCACCTTGTTATTCCTTAAAAATATCCAAGACCAACTCCATTATGAACTGCTTTTTTGGTCTGGTACTAGA
Source organism: Erpetoichthys calabaricus (assembly GCF_900747795.2). Lineage (NCBI taxonomy): Eukaryota > Metazoa > Chordata > Cladistia > Polypteriformes > Polypteridae > Erpetoichthys > Erpetoichthys calabaricus. The sequence goes on from NC_041411.2 coordinate 52,122,670, forward strand.
TTTTACATTGGAGTAGAAGGTTGCCATAGTCTTATGTTATGGGGCACATCCTACGATATAGGATGTTAAAACAATAGAGCAGAATCTCAACACAAGGCAGTGATGATGCAGGGAGGTGGGAGCTAATGCTGATATGGATGTATAAAGGAAACAGTGGGCACTGTGCTACTGTTTCTTTTTTAAGTGCAAAAAACCCTAACTTTTTGGTAGACAGAGCAAAGTTTTGTCCATGTAGGTTGGCAAAGGTTAAGTTATAGTTATTCCTCTTACTTCCCAAGGTTATAAACAGCACAAGACTGAGATATCTCGGAGCCTTAATACACTAACACAAGTGTAATTCAGCTGTGATTGATGCTATCTTATCAGAATGGAAACCTTTAGATGCTGAATACCAAATAGAGGTCACTACAGCAGCTCCCCACTAACCCAGCCGTGTAGGGTCACCCCTATACGCCGGTCCCAAGCCCGGGAAAATGGGGAGGGTAGCGGAGAAGGACCTGGCAACCCACTTCGCGAATTTGTTGCCAAGAAAATTCTATGAATACGCTCTCGAACGTTTCATATATGGTGCCCAAAGGTAGGACCCCCAGGCCGGCGGATGCCCAAAAAGCTACTGGGGAAGAGCAAAGGCCGGACACTAGTAACCGCTGCAATTATGACACGCCTGGGGGAAATCCCCCGGGAAGCCCAGGTGCTAATGCAGCCAGCGGTGAACGGAACAGCCTGAGCTTTAAAAAAACGCTCAAAATTGCAACTTGGAATGTGTGAAGTATGAACCAAGGAAAATTAGAAGTTGTAAAAAACGAAATGGACAGGCTCCAAATCGATATCCTCGGAGTCACCGAATTACGCTGGACTGGCAGCAGTCATTTTCTTTTTTTTTTTTTTAATATTTTTATTTTATTAATTTTCATTGTAATCATTCCATACAAACAGATCAATTTATAACCCAACAAATTTGAAGACAAATCAAACCCCACCCCTGAGAAGGAGAGCTTAGCTAAAGGAAAATTGCTTTAAGCTTTTTAATAAGGCAACATTAGACAAAAGAAGGGGGAGAAGTAAATATCTATATAAATAAGAGATGGAGAAGGGAGTTAAATGCAATAATAGTTAATTCTCTTATTCTAAAATAATATTGATTAAATCCTGCCAAGTTTTGAAAAAATTTTGTACAGATCCTCTAACTGAAAATTGATTTTTTCCAATTTCAAATAATATAAAACATCAGTTTCCCACTGACTTATAAGAGGAGAATTAGGATTCTTCCAATTTAACAAAATAAGTCTGCGTGCCAAGAGTGTAGTGAATGCAATCACCGTTTGTTTGTCCTTCTCCAATTCAAGTCCATCTGGAAGGACACCAAACACAGCTGTTAGTGGGTTAGGAGGGATTGTGATACTAAGGCTGTCTGAGAGGCACTGAAAAATTTTTGTCCAAAATGATGTTAGTTTGGTGCAGGCCCAGAACATGTGACCCAGTGAGGCAGGAGCTTGGTTGCAGCGCTCGCAGGTTGGATCCTGGCCTGGAAACATTTTGGACAGTTTTAAGCGAGACAGATGAGCTCGATATATAATTTTTAGTTGAATAATTCTATGCTTTGCGCATATAGAACTCGAGTGAATTCTCTGCTTTGCTACCTTCCACTCCTTTTCTGATATATTGATTAAGAGATCTTCTTCCCAATGTCCTCTTGGATCTTTGAAAGGTAGGGACTCTAATAAGATTTTATATATTGCGGAAATAGTGTTTGTTTCCTCGGAATTGAGCAGTATTTTTTCCAGCATTGTGGAGGGTGCAAGGTGGGGGAAATCGGGCAATTTCTGTTTAACAAAATTTCTAATTTGAAGATAGTAAAAGAAATGTGTAGCTGGGAGGTTAAATTTTGAACGTAATTGTTCAAAAGATGTAAATATGTTGTCTATATAAAGATCTCTGAGCATTTTAATCCCAAAACTTTTCCAGGTATTAAAAACTGGATATACTTGCGAAGGTTGAAAGAGGTGGTTCCCTTGCAGAGGTGCCACTGATAAAAGATTTTCCATCTTAAAATGCTTCCTAATTTGGTTCCAAATGAGTGAGTAAAGCACAATTGGGTTATTAGTATATTTGCGATAACTTTCATTTATTGGAGAGCAGAGCAGGGAATATAAAGAAGTACTACAGGATTTTACTTCTATTGCAGACCAAGCCTGTGTATGTGCATTTATTTGTGTCCAGGTTTTTATGGCTTGTATGTTTGCTGCCCAGTAATAAAACTGAAAATTAGGTAAAGCCATGCCACCTTCTGCCTGAGGTCTTTGTAGGGTCGCTCTTCGGATACGTGGGTGTTTTGAGTTCCAAATGAATGAGGTTATTATTGAATCTAACTGTTTTAAAAAACGATTTATTGATATATATTGAAATGTTTGGAAATAAAAAGAGAAGTTTAGGAAGGATATTCATCTTAACGATGTTAATTCTTCCGGCTAGAGTGAGATGAAGGGTTGACCATCTAAGCAAGACTTGCTTAATTTTTTCCATACAGACGCCAAAATTTTGTTGATAAAGAGCTTTATGTTTACTTGTGATATTTACCCCTAGGTATTTAAACTGATCTGCTATGGTAAAAGGTAGGGTGTCTAATTTATTATTATATGCTTGTGAGTTCACTGGAAAGAGTATACTTTTATTCAGATTAATTCTAAGACCAGATATCTTTTGAAATTCTGTTAGTGCTGTTAAAACAGCAGGGACAGTGTTTTCTGGGTCCGATATATATAAGACCATATCATCTGCATATAAAGAAATTTTCTGTTCCAGTCCTTCTCTGACAATCCCCCTTTATCTGATGAGAATTTCGGCAGTGAACCGCCAGTGGTTCAATAGCGATTGCAAACAACAGTGGCGACAAGGGACATCCTTGTCTGGTACCAGGTTCTAGTTTAAAGTAGTCTGAGCAAATTTTATTAATACAAACTGAAGCTTCTGGACTGGTATACAGTAGTTTAATCCAAGCACAAATATTCGGGCCAAACCCAAATTTCTCCAATGCAGTGAAAAGGTAATTCCATTCGATCATGTCAAATGCCTTTTCTGCGTCTAATGATAGTAATATCTCTGGGGTGTTTGATTTTGCTGGTGAATATATAACATTAAACAAGCGTCGGAGATTTGAAGAAAGATGTCGGCCTTTAATAAATCCAGTTTGATCTTGTGATATTACCGAGGGCAGCACTTTCTCCATCCTTCTAGCTAGGATTTTTGAGAGTATCTTAACATCATTATTCAGGAGTGAAATTGGTCTATATGATGCACATTGTAACAAGTCCTTATTTTGTTTAGGAAAGACGGTGATTAATGCTTGTCGAAATGTTTGAGGTAGTATTTGGTGGTCTTTAGCTTCTGTAAATGTTACCAATAAGAGTGGAGCTAGCTGAGTGGAGAATTTCTTATAAAACTCTACGGGGTAACCATCAGGGCCTGATGATTTCCCGCTTTGTAGTGACTTTATAGCGTCTAGTAATTCTGTTAGCGTTAGAGGTTTATCTAGTTCCTCAGCACTTAAAGCATCTATTTGTGGTATTTGTGAATTATCCAGAAATGCATTAGATTGCGTGTTGTCTTCTTTGGGCTCAGTGGAATATAAAGACTTATAGTAATCTCTAAATGTGTGCATTATTTTATTATGGTCGATGATTTCTTCTCCATTCTTGTTGGTGATTACTGGTATTGCATTGTGAACTTCTTGTTTATGAATTTGTTGAGCTAAAAGCTTATTAGCTTTTTCTCCGTGTTCATAGTAATGCTGTCTAGACTTATAAATAAGTTGTTCAGTTTCTTTAGTTGTTAAGATGTTAAGTTCTGTATGCAGGGCCTGCCTTTTCCTGTGAAGAGCTTCACTTGGACGCCTGGCTTGTTCTTCATCTATTCTAGTAATTTCATTTCTTAGCTCTGACACTTTCTTGGTTTCTAATTTATTTCTATGGGAAAGATATGAAATAATCTGGCCTCTTAGGAAGGCCTTTAGAGTTTCCCAGAGTGTTCCTGCAGAAACCTCTGTAGACGTGTTTTGTCTCTAGGAAGAAGCTGATTTGTTTGGATATAAATTCTGTGCAGTTCTCGTCTGCCAATAAAAGAGGGTTAAGACGCCATCTGCGAGGTGAGTACGAGGGGCTTATTGATTTTAGCTCCAAGACTAGAGGGCATGGTCAGAGATAACAATTGTGTCATATTTGCATGATTTAATTGTAGGCAGGAAATTATTATCTATAAAAAAATAATCAATTCTTGAGTAGCTATAATGCACTGGTGAGTAGAACGAATATGTTCTTGAGTTTGGGTTAAGAAACCTCCAGGGGTCTGATAAGTTGTGATCATTTAAAAACTGTGTAATTATCTTTGCAGTATTAGATGTCGTCCCCCCCTGTCACGGGAGTCCTATCTAAGAGTGGATTTAAAACACAATTAAAGTCCCCAGCCATTATAATTTTATGAGTGTTCACATTGGGAATGGATGCAAATAGATTTTGCATGAATTCCTTATCATCAACATTGGGTGCATAAACATTTATCAAAATCATTTTACTGTTATATAAGTTGCCCATGACCATCACATATCTCCCTTCAGGGTCCGACACTACCTCTGATGCTACAAATGGAACTGTTCTATGTATGAGAATTCCCACCCCTCTAGTTTTCTTTATAAAGCTAGAATGGAACATTTGGCCAGTCCAGTCTTTTTGTAATCTGAACTGATCCTTGGTTAGTAAGTGGGTCTCTGTAAAAATACTATTTTAGCGTTTAAGCCTGTTAGGTGAGAGCATACTTTCTTTCTCTTTAATTCGTGATTCAGGCCTTTAACATTCCAGCTCACAAAGTTAACTGTCCCATCATGGAGACATTGATTCTGAGTTTTTAATGTCATTTTATAGTTTTAATTGGTAATATGGCAGTTTTAATCTTAGTTTCAAGATTCCCCAGGAGTTGTTGCATGTTAGCCTGTTGCTGCATTGATATTTATAATTATAAGGATTATAAGAATAGATTAAATATAACCTGCTCTCCTTCTCTCCCCCCTTTATCCCCCCCCCCCCCCCCCATTTTGCCTCCCCACATGAGGCTAGACCCCACTTCGCGATGTTCCAGTCCTCTGACATACGAAGAGACAGAGCACGTCCAAAACAAAACAAACCCCACCCTGCAGCGGCGTTACAGAATTAAAACAGAGATATCTTTTACAGTTAAATCCTTAATACTATCTGCCGAAAATGTTCTCATTAACAATATTTAAGCTTGAAATAATCTTCAGCGCTTTTAAGTTAAGATATTAAGATTAAAAAAAAAAAAAAAAAAAAAAAAAACAACCCTGGAGTGATTTTAAAAACTAGTCTAGGATAAACCTGGTAATTCATACTGTAATAGTATAATGGTAATTGTATAAATAGTAGAACAAGCATTAAACCAAGGGTATGAAGTTAAACAGTCTACTTTAAGGTATAGTAAAATAAAAAAAATAAATAAAAAAAAAAAAAAAAAAAAAAGGAATAAAAAAATAAATAAATAAAACGAATCCTACTTTAATCACTTCCACATTTTCACACTCACGTCTATAACTCTGATTAAAACATAAACATATAACATATAAAGTCCAGCTAAAAACAAAAAAAAAAAAAAAAAGAAAATAAGATGTATAATTATAATACCAGTCTCTTTAAACATGGATCCAGCGATCAGATCATTTTCAATCGGACAATTTCACAGTTTATTATTCTGGTCATGACAACGTCAGAAAGAATGGGGTAGCGTTTATTGCTCAGAAAAACATTGCATGGGCTGTAGAAAGTTACAAAATAACTAGTGAACGCATAATGTCCATCCGCCTGCGTGGAAAGCCAATGAACATTACAATTTTGCTGGTATATGCTCCTACAACGGACGCATCAGAAGAAGAACTTGAGCGGTTTTACTCTGAAGTACAAAAAGCTGTTGATGAAACACAGAAGAAGGACGTCACCTACATTTTGGACGACTTCAATGCGAAAGTAGGCAAGCAAGCAGAAGCCGACATTGTTGGCAGTTTTGGACTAGGCAAGAGGAACGAATCCGGGGAACACCTGATTCAGTTCTGCCAGGAAAACCGATTAAGAATCACAAATACATGGTTCATGCAGCCAAAGCGTTGGCTATACACATGGACATGACCTAACGGATTGCACCGAAACTAGATTGATTATGTCCTTTGCAGTCAGCGTTGGAGAAGCTCCGTAGTTGCCATGAAAACATTCCCTGGAGCATACTGCGGCTCAGACCACGAACTGCTAGTCGTGAAAATCCAGGTGAGACTTTGTGGCATCAGAAAACATGCACCGCCGAAAAAATTCGATATATCGAAAATACCAGCATCATACGCCATCAAGGTAAAAAATCGCTTTGAATTACTTGATGCGGCGGAGAATCCACCAGAAGAATTATGGGACGACATCAAATCAACAATCACGGAAATAGCGAAGAGGTACATACCAAATAAGAAGCCAGAAAAGAAAGGCAAATGGTTAACGGAGGAAACTCTTAGGATTGCCCATGAAAGGAGAACGGCTAAAGCTGCAGGAGACAGAGATAAGGTGAGGAGGCTGAACACAGAATTTCAAAGATCCGCCAGGAAAGATAAGGAAGTGTACTGGAATGAGCGCTGCAAAAAGGTCGAGGAGAATTGCTTGAAAGGTCACACGAGGCATCTATTCGCTCAGGTGAAGAACATCCGAATGCCTTTCTCTGCTCATAAAGGAACAATCAAAAACAAGGACGGAACCGAAGCATACGACCAGCAAGGTATAAGACACAGGTGGAAAGAATACACTGATTACACTGCATGCAAAAATGAACCCGGGACTTTGCAGAACGATGACGCGCTGGCATTAGAACCACCGATCTTGGAAGCGGAAGTTGCATTGGCCATCAAGCAGCTTGCTAAGAACAAAGCTCCAGGCATAGATAACATCCCAGTGGAAATTACTGCGCCCTGTACCATCGGCAGTCATCACGACCCTGTGTCAAAAGATCTGGGAATCTGGCAAATGGCCGAGACACTGAAAAAGATCCATATTTATCCCGTTACCGAAAAAAGGTGACACCCGAAATTGCTTGAATTATCGCACAATAGCTCTGATCCTGCATGCAAGCAAAATGCTCCTAAAGAACATACAGGAGCGGCTGAGGTCAACAATCGAGGCAGAATTGCCCGATGTACAAGCAGGTTTCAGGCAGGGACGCAGCACTCGCGACCACATCGCAAACCTGCGTTGGATCATTGAAAGATGTCGGGAATATCAAAAGAAGATCTACCTGTGCTTCATAGACTACACAAAGGCATTTGATTGCGTTGACCATATGAAACTGTGGGAAGCCTTAAAAGAGTTGGGTGTACCACCGCATCTGGTTAAGTTGATCAGATCGTTATATTCTGAGCAGGAAGCCACAGTTCGGACACAATGCAGAGACAATGAATGGTTCCACTGTAGAAAAGGAGTGCGACAAGGTTGCATCCTCTCCCCCTTTCTGTTTAATCTGTACGCAGAAGTCATCATGCGGAAGGCAGGACTGGAGGAGTCAGAAATTGGAGTAAAAATCGGCGGAAGAAACATCAATAATTTCTGATACGCTGACGACACTACCTTGTTGGCTGAAACAAAAAAGGGACTTGAGGATTTGATAATGAAAATCAAGCACGAAAGCAAAAAAATGGGTTTGCAATTGAACTTAAAAAAGACGAAAATAATGACGACCGCAGTCAACAACATCAAAATAAAAATCGGCGATGAGGAAATAGAATGTGTTCAAGAATTTACTTTCCTAGGCTCAAACATCGACCGGGGCGGAGAACTTTGCTCAGAGGTAAAAAGAAGGATAGTGCTCGGCCGAAGTACAATGCTGAACATGGAAAAAATTTGGAAAAGCAGAGATATCAGCCTCACCACTAAATGCAGGCTAGTCCGTGCAATTGTTGTTCCAAAAACCAAGTATGGATGTGAAAGTTGGACCCTGAAAAAAGTTGACAGAAGGAAGATCGACGGTTTTGAACTTTGGTGCTGGAGAAAGCTACTCCGCATTCCATGGATAGCAAGAGTAACGAACAAAGAAGTGCTACAGCGCATAAAGCCGAATATCTCGTTAGAAGGGAAAATCACTAGACTCAAACTGACCTATTTCGGCCATATAATGCGATCAAATTCGCTAGAAAAATCGGTCATGCTAGGGATGGTAAGCGGCAAAAGAAGACCCGGCCACCAGTGGACTCGTTGGCTTAACACCATCAAAGCAGACACGGCATGAGTATAACACAGCTCAAAGAAGCTGTGCAAGATCGAAAAGCATGGAGAGAGCTAGCTTACAGAATCGCCAAAGGTCGGAAACGACTGAACGGATGACACACACAGCAGCTCCACAGAAAAATTCAGAATTTAGGCTGAAATGTGGGTTTGATGTTAAGTGTCAGTCAAAGGGGCTAAAGCCCAGCAGAAGTCTCATGTGCCATGTGAAAGGAAAGAGGGCAATACCACTTTGCTCTATGTTCTGGAAATGTTGCTGGTCTTAATTAGCTGTCACTATAAACCTATATTCAAGTATGCTTATGTACACTTCAGGTGAATGGTGCATGCCCTCTAAATGCTTAATACTTTCTGCTGTGGTAGACCCTGTCCTAACAAACCAAAACAGCAATGAAAACACACAAAATTCATAGTTTACTAAGCAAGCTGGAAATAACTGTTCACTAATAAAACCACATGTGTTCTCCAATATGCACCTGGATTATCTTCAAGTGATCTATAAAAATGGTGTATGGCCAGATGACTTAAAAGCGTAATATTCTGCCCGATACATGCACCACTTTGAACAGAAAAAGCTAATATTTCCATATGATACTATGGGGCTCTACCTCTTGCTCGCCAACCCCTATGTAGGCACTATGCGCCAGCCACTTCGCGTCTCTGCCATTTGCGCATGGGTAAGCAGATGTACAATTTACACAGATTGTTATTTTCATGGGAATTGTTACATATGCATAATAGAAGTAACTATTTTACATTACAGCGAGTAATTAACCATAGTTAAAAATAGTAAAATGTAATAAATTGAAATAAAATTATGTTGAGTTATACGTTTTCATTCTGTTTGGCTTTGAAATTAACATGCAAATACTTTGTAAACTTCTGTCTTTGATATCTTTGTCTTTCGAAACTATTATCACTGACAATTGGTCACATGTTGGTTTATTATAAATGCGACCGTGATCTTTCAGATTCATATAGAAATCCAAGAAAACTACTTTTTTCGTGTTTTGCAGATAAATTTCGTGTAAAGTGCGATATGTTTGGACGTATGGATTTGTACCCATTATTGGCTGTGTAATTTCTAATACGCCGGATCGTTTAAATCTTTCGATTCTATGTTGCATCGCTTCTCCGTGATCATAAATATAAACCTGACAGAATTGTGGTTTCTTTGAAATTAAACTTGTAGTAGCTTTAATTGTACCACAGATTCTCATAGGGTATGGTCCTGAATTGTGTAAATCTACCTTTGAGCACTGAAGGTTGCGATCGTGAACAGATTACTGGAGATTCCGATATTTTGCCTGTAGTGTTTGTGGATTTCACTTTTTCCTCTTCATTGGGAAGAAACACTACTTTTCCCTGATGGCAACATGAATTAGACGATCTACAAGTCTCAGACTTAAACTTTAAAGCCGAACAATATCTACATACTTCTGTCATATCACCTATGTCCATATATTCAATCTCTTTTCACTGTTCCGTTATTTCACCGAGTAACAATTTCCATTTGCTAGCACTAATGCAATCTTTACTATCAGTTTTTTGACTTTTGAATTTTAATACTTTCATAATCTATGCTATGCATGTGTATCGTGCCAACTTTGACTTTAAATAAGGAAAACATACAAATTTATAAGAGCTAAGACAGCAGGAACTGTGTCTGACAAAAGCAATCACATGAATGAGAGTTGAGTGGACCATAGATAGGCGTGTTTGAAAATAGTTGAGAGGAGGGCAGGACTTGAAAAAAATCTCTTGGCAAAAAGTCTCGTCTCAAGATTTCCTTTATAATAGAGAGATAAGTTGTCAAACACTGTGGTGATAGTGTCCTTGTCTGGGAATGCTTTGGTACATTCTGACCTGGACAGTCTGTCACCACTGAAAGTGCCCGGAATTCTGCTTTGTATCAAGAGAATTTTATGTTAATCACTGTTAAGTTACAGCTGAAGAGCAATACAAACACAGGCAGAACATGCTAAGCCTACATAGTTCAAGACTAGACGTGGGTTTGAACTTCAGGAGCTGGATTATTGAGACATCAGTGTAAACCACAGTGCTGCCATTTGAACTATTTACAAATTAATTCAAATGCTATGCAGATGTTTCACGAAGGCATTGTATTGCTAAGAATGTCAAAAATCCATCTTAAAATCTACTGTTAATTTACAAAAGTTTTCCAAAACTCACAGTAGCTAAGGTAGCATATTAAAATCTTTATAATTAATGTGTTCTCCGACCTAATCACTAATTGCTAAGTGTATTTTAACTTGGAAACATCTTACATCAATTATACTGACAGACATCATTTGCCAGGCAATACATTAGATTCACATCATGAGAGTTTTCTGAACATTTAGAATAACAAGATTTATACTTATAATGAAATATTTTCATGATGAAATGGATTAATATATTTGTAAAAACATTATATACATAAATTGATGAGTAAATGAAAATTAAATTTAGGAGTTGATACCATTTCTACTGTATGTTCCTTAAAAGTTTTGAAGAATTTGGTTGAAGCTAGCTTTACTTTCACATAGATGTTTTATATATTGTAACAGAAAGAAGTGGGAGAAAATAAAGGTAAGAACAGGAATTAGGGGTTGGCATATTTGGGGAGAAGCCATGTGGCTGCAAAAAAAAAAAAAAACACACCCTACTGAAAAGAAAAACATTGAATTGTGTGTCTGTGCCTTCAATCACCATAGTAGCACTAGAAAAGGTCCAGAGAAGAGCGACTAGGCTGATTCCAGTGCTACAGGGGTTGAATTATGAGGAAAGATTAAACGAACTGAGCCTATACAATTTAAGCAAAAGAAGATTAAGAGGTGACATGATTGAAGTGTTTATAATTATGAAGGGAATTAGTATAGTGGATCAAGACTGTTATTTTAAATAGCGTTCATCAAGAACACGTGGACACAGTTGGAAACTTGTTAAGGGCAAATTTCGCACAAACATTAGGAAGTTTTTCTTTACACAAAGAACGATAGACACTTGGAATAAACTACAAAGTAGTGTGGTAGACAGTAAAATGTTTTGGCGAGTTTTGTTGGGCTGAATGGCCTGTTCTCGTCTAGAGTGTCCTAATGCTCTAATTTGGCTCTAGTTTGATATACACAGTCCAGCCTATTGAAGCCTAGTTACACCTGCTTTAAAGGCTTCCTGAACTGAACTGTTCAGGTAATTTGCAATCACTAAGGACTTTTTACTGAAATTAGTTAGTTAGTTAGTTACATAGATAGATAGAGATACTTTATTAATCCCAAGGCGAAATTCACATACTCCAGCAGCAGCATACTGATAAAAACAATATTAAAGAGTGATAAAAATGCAGGTATAACAGAGAGTAACTTTGTATAATGTTACCCCCCACCCCCCCATGGTGGAACTGAAGAGTCGCATAGTGTGGGGGAGGAACGATCTCAGTCTGTCAGTGGAGCAGAACAGTGACAGCAGTCTATCGCTGAAGCTGCTCCTCTGTCTGGAGATGATACTGTTCAGTGGATGTAGTGGATTCTCCATGATTGACAGGAGCCTGCTCCGCGCCCTTCGCTCTGCCACGGATGTCAAACTGTCCAGCTCCGTGCCTACAATAGAGCCCTGCCTTCCTCACCAGTTTGTCCAGGCGTGAGGCGTCCCTCTTCTTTATGCTGCCTCCCCAGCACACCACCGCGTAGAAGAGGGTGCTTGCCACAACTGTCTGATAGAACATCTACAACATCTTATTGCAGATGTTGAAGGACGCCAACCTTCTAAGGAAGTATAGTCGGCTCTGTCCTCTCTTGCACAGAGCATCAGTATTTGCAGTCCAGTCCAATTTATCATCCAGCTGCACTCCCAGGTATTTATAGGTCTGCACCCTCTGCACACAGTCACCTCTGATGATCACGGGGGTTCATGAGGGGCCTGGTCCTCCTAAAATCCACCACCAGCTCCTTGGTTTTGCTGGTGTTCAGTTGTAGGTGGTTTGAGTCGCACCATTCAACAAAGTCCTTGATTAGGTTCCTATACTCCTCCTCCTGCCCTCTCCTGATGAAGCCGACGATAGCCGTGCCATCTGCGAACTTCTGAAAGTGGCAAGACTCCGAGTTGTATTAGAAGTCCGATGTATATAGGCTGAACAGGACTGGAGAAAGCACAGTCCCCTGCGGCGCTCCTGTGTTGCTGACCACAATGTCAGACCTGAAGTTCCCGAGATGCACATACTGAGGTCTGTCTGTAAGATAGTCCACGATCCATGCCACCAGGTATGAATCTACTCCCACCTCTGTCAGATTGTCCCTAAGGAGCAGAGGTTGGATGGTGTTGAAGGCACTAGAGAAGTCCAGAAACATAATTCTTACAGCACCAGTGCCTCTGTCCAAGTGGGAGAGTGATCGGTGTAGCATATAGATGATGGCATCCTCCACTCCCACCTTCTCCTGGTATGCGAACTGCAGAGGGTCCAGGGCGTGTTGGACCTGTGGCCTCAGGTGGTGAAGCAGCAGTCTCTCCATGGCTCTTCACCACATGTGACGTCAGAGTGACAGGCCGGAAGTCATTCAGCTCACTAGGACGTGATACCTTTGGGACTGGGGTGATGCAAGATGTTTTCCAAAGCCTCGGGACTCTCCCCTGTTCCAGGCTCAGGTTGAAGATGCGCTGTAGAGGACTCCCCAGCTCTGATGCACAGACCTTCAGCAGTCGCGGCGATACTCCATCTGGACCCGCTGCTTTGCTGGCACGAAGTCTCCTCAGCTCTCTGCTCACCTATGCTGCTGTAATTGTGGGTGGGGATGGCTCTCCTATGCTGGTATCGGCAGAAGGATGGGTGGAGGGTGCAGTACTCCGAGGTGAGAGTGGGTTAGGATGGTCAAACCTGTTAAAGAAGTTGTTCATTTGGTTTGCTCTCTTCACGTCTCTCTCGATGGTGGCACCCCGCTTCGAGCTGCAGCCAGTGATGATCTTCATCCCATCCCACTCTTCCTTCATGCTGTTATTCTGCAACTTCTGCTCCAGCTTTCTCCTGTACTGCTCCTTTGCCGCCCTGAGCTGGGCTTGGAGTTCCATCTGCATGTGCTTGAGCTCATGCTGATCACCGCCTTTAAAAGCCCTTTTCTTCTAATTCAAAAGGCCCTTGATGTCACTTGTAATCCATGGCTTGTTGTTAGCATAGCAGCGTACTGTTCTTACTGGAAGTACAATGTCCATACAGAAGTCGATATAGTCAGTAGTGCAGTCAACAACCTCCTCAATGTTCTCACTATGTGATCCCTGCAGGATATCCCAGTCCGTAGTTCCAAAGCAGTCTCTCAGAGCCTGCTCTGCCTCAGGTGACCACTTCCTGAATGAGAGTGTGAGTAAAAATGAGCAAGTGACAGTAAGATCATTTTTAGACATACACCTGATGTATCTTGTAAGCCATACTTATTTATTATTTTTTTTTTTTAAACAAACAACACACTAAAATGTTATAAACAGTATATGAGGGAACTCCACCAGTGGTGATAGGATCCTGGCCCTCAGGAAGAAGGACAACATGACTGTCACTCTGCTGTCAACAGACATGAGAGTGGAGCCCATGTTGTCAGTCAACTGGATCTGCAATTACACCAAGAGGAGCTACAATGCCAACATGGGGGGCAATGACAAGAACAATATGCTGGTTCACCTCTACCATACCCTCATGAAATCCAAAAGGAGGTACATGTGGATGTTTGCATATGCAATTGATGTCTGCCTCACGAATGCCTGGGGTTATCTGCAGGTGGGACTGCAAGGCTCTTGCTATGAATGGCCTGTCACTAAAGAAATTCATGATAGAAGTGCTCAGAGGTGCCAGCAGCAAGAAGGCAGTCATGTCTCACCCTTGAAGGTGCTCGGCATTTCCAGGCAGCCCCAGCACCTCTAATGTCGTCCCCAAGCTTGTCCAGAGACATTGTAGCTACACTTCAGATGATTCTGTGTGGTTTAACCTGTTCCTGTTATATGCCCCTGTCTATACCAACCATCAGACATGTAAGTACTGGAGAAGAAATGGGAACATCTTGAGGTCAAATGTGGTCTGCATGGTCTACCTGTGCCTCAATGCGGAGTGCAACTGTTTCATCAAGTACCACGAAGCAGTTGTCTAACTGACTGGACTTGACTTTGATATGTGTGTGAAATCTGTAAGAAAACAAGAACAATGTTCCTAAATAAATGTTCCTTTAAATTTATATGTGCTTTTCTTATATTGTTTATATATACACTTTCAGGATTTTTTTTTTTAACCTTAGACCGGAACCATACATGCTAAATTTATTGACCTTGATATGCAACATAAAAATGAAAACATTTGAAAAAAGTCATAAAAGTCTATTAAAAAAAAAAAAAAAAAAAAAGAAGCCTTGTAATAACCCACAACAACACTCTAGGGTTGAAATTTTGAATGTCCAAGTATTTCAATTAGTGATCTGCAAAGGATTAAAGGCAAATCACGCACTCATGGACATCAGTAGAAATTAAGGGGGAGTGCATTTAAAACTGAAGCCAGGTAGCACTTCTTTCACGCAAAAAGTTGTGGGACTCTGAAACAAAGTACCAAAACAAGTAGCTGAAGCAGAGAACTTGACAACCTTTAAGAAAAAAATAGATGACAGACTGGTATAGCTTTGCTATAAGTAAACAGGCTTGATGGACTGAATGTTCTCCTCTCGTTTGTCAAATTTCTTGATTTTTTATGTTATAAAGTTTAAAAAAATACAAATGCACTTTCAGCTGCTAGGTCAGCATATTTCTCTGATTTGATTAACAGATTAACACTAATAGAAAAATCTATATTTTTTGTTTGTTACGGTAATCAAACTTGCTCCTGCTACTAGCTCTTCATTAAATACTGACAAATTTCTGACATTCTTCACAAATAAGATTTACTTGATTAGAGATAAAATTTCATGGACACAGGCACTGTGGCTTGGTCCTCTTACAACTCTTTGCAACTTGAAATAGTTTCCCCTCAGGTTTTGTCCAGCCTGATAACTGCTTCCAAACCTACATCCTGTATATTAGGGCCTATACCACCTTACCTGTTTTAATTAGTCCTTAATATTATATAAGTCACTTCCCATTGGTTCTGTGCTCTGATGTTTTAAAACTGCCATTATTAGTCATTGCTTAAAAAAATCTAACTTGGACCCACAGTTTCTGAATTATTATCAGCCAATTTCAAATATTTCTTTTATATCGAAATTACTTGAAAAGGCTGTCGCTAATCAACTTTATTAATACTTGTCTGACAATTATTTCTTTGACAAATTTCAATCCGTCTTTTGGTCCCATCATTCAACAGAAACTACTTTGACCAGAGTAATGAATGATCTACTGATAACTGTTGGTTCTAATTTAATGGCAGTGTTGCTGCTTCTTGACTTAACAGCAGCTTTTGACACATTAGATCATGGCATACATTTTAGGCACCTGGAGAAGCATACAGTACAGACATTCACTGTCTTTACTCTTTATTGATCAAATTAAACTCAATGTGCAAGTTACAACAATACTGTCTCTTAATTTTCTGAAGTAAACTTTGGTGTACCCTATGGATCAATCTTTGGCTCTATATGCTTCTCCTTGGTGGTGACATTTATAAATATGGTGCGTCATGCATGTGCAAGTAGGAGGACATTGTATGGATCAAGCAAAGGTAATTCCACGCCAGGCCAGGGGGTGGCGGGGTGCATTAAACCTTCTCCTGTTTTCTCTGCAACCAGCCATCCGACTCAGCACTGAAGACGTCACTTCCGGCTCTGGCACCTAGGACGATGTCCCTTCCAGTTCCGGCGCCCAGGATGACGGCACTTCCAGTTTTCCGGCGCCTAGCATGATGTCACTTCCGGTTCTGGCACCTAGACTGATGCCAAAAGGTGGTCACTTCCGGTTCACTTAAAACTGCCATCTTTCCAAACCTTCATCAGTTCATGTCTGGACTCCAACAGAGACACATCTCTTTACACAACAAATCCATTGCAGCCAGGGATAATATAAGGGCCGCTGCCCCAAACCTTTTTAAGTGTGTCGAGTCTGATCCTTTCACAGGTGTTATAAATCATTTACAAATATGGTTTCACTGTTATGCTGAGGATATGCAACTATATCTACACTACCAGTCAAAAGTTTTAAAACAGCTCAGTTTCAATTTCTATGTAAATGCACACAGTTTCATATCTTAATTATCATGAAATCAAGGCAGAGAATAAAAAAATACGTCTAAGAATCATTAAGCATACAAAATTTTATTCATATTTTTAATTCATCCAAGTATCCACCTTTTGCTGACATAATAGCCAAAACACACATGTGGCATTCCTTCTATTAGGGAAATCAAATATTAGTCAAAAAGATCTTTTTAACACTGTTGCAGAAGTTCCCACAAATGTATTTCACTTGTAGGTTGCTTTCCTTTCATCCTTTGGTCCAGTTCATCTCAAACTAACTCAATGGGTTTAAGTCTGGAGACTGCAGGTTTTGAAGTGTACCTTCTTGTTCTTTTCTTTTAACATAGTTCTGACATAGCCTGGAGGCATGTTGTGTGGCAATGTCTTGCTGTAGGATGAATCCCTGACCTACTAGATGCAGACCAGAAGGTCTTTAATGGTACTGTGGACTCAGAATACCAGTTGCTCTGTGCAAGACACCAACTTTGTCTTCAGCAAAAGAACCTCAGACCATCACACTTCCTCCTCCATGCTTGACAGCTGCTGTTACACATTGAGTAACCATCCTCTAAGCAATTCAATGGCGTACAAACACCCTAAATGATTAACCGAAGATTTCAATTTGGATTCGTCAGTCCATAAGACTTTCTTCCAGTCTACAGTAGTACACATCCAGTATTTCAAGACCCTATTTTGTCCTTTGAGAAATGGCTTTCGTCCTGCTACTCACCCTGTCAGACCTGTCAAGCTGTGCTTGAAGCTGTTGTGCTGTTAGGTACCTACCAGGCAAGCTGGTGATTCTCAGAAGCTTGTCTTATGATTGGGTTGTGACTTTTGGTTTACCAGATCTTTACCTATCAGAGTTTCTTCCAGTTCCCAAGTGTGTTTGGATTGTGTAGGACACCATACTCACCAACACTTTATAATATGTTTTGCAATTTCTCTAAGTGAAGGGCCTACACTTTTAAGGGTTATAAGGCTCTGTCTCATTTCATTTGTTAACACTACAATCCCTGAAACTTACGAAAAAACTCATAATGCCGGGCCACCTTAAATTCCCTTGCACTTCCTCATCAGCATCTTTTGTTTTGTAAATGTGTCAATCAACACTGACAGCAGGCAGCCTGCTTTCCCATTCCCCACCAACGCAGCTTGCTAATAGTGGGCCAATATAAACAAAAGTCCAGGACTAATTTGTGATATCAGTCCATTCATGTTTTTGTCTCAGTGAGCAGGGCCAAGAAAATTTTTTAAAGTGCATTCAAATTCAGGTAAGGGTCAAGCAGGTGAGACTAACAGAAATGAAGAGTTATATACCATCATGAATGAAAGTTCATCTTAAAATGTAAATTCTTTATTTTTAATCTCTTTTCTACAGCATTAACTTTATTAATTCTGTGTTTGCTAGTGTGCGACTGGTTAAGGTATTTTAATATTTAATTATTAAGATTAATTTTTATTTATTAAGAATTCTTTTAGGGATCTAAAGGCAATCAATACAGCAATTAACAGGAATTAACTATTGAATTAATCTTCACAATGATTATTTTCTTCTTATCAACTTTCTTGGCCTTAGCCGAGTGTGACTCAAGTTCAGATTTCTATGTAATAAAGGCTAATCACTAGCCAACTCTGAGTGGCATTTAATGATCCGCTTTACATTTTTAAGCACGAATAACTCTATGGATAATATTCTGCTGCAATCTAGTGGATGAAATAACATGCTGCAAAAAAATATTGAATATATGTGTTTTGCCACTCCAAGTTAACTCTTCAATATTCATGAGTGGGGCAGAGCCTTCAACCAAAACATAATGGTATGTAAAGCAGAAAATCCAGTTTTAAAACAAACTGAAACTGAACCATTTGTTAAAACAAGCTATAGTGATGACAATATGAACTGGTCGTCAGATACACAAATAGTGAAACCGATGCATATGGCACTTTATGACCGAACTGCCACCATATGCCTGGTGACTTGAGTCATTAACACTGTAGCAGGGTGGAGTATCTACTTAGAAAAATAACTTTGATCAAGAGATGTTCACAATACAGCAACTGTAAACATTTGTGTCAGGGAATGTGTAGGTCAGTAAGCCTTACACTGTGGTAGCCAACTTGTATAATAAACATGTGAGGATCAGGCTCTGACATTCTACCCAATCACATGCAAGCAACAGAAAAAAAATATAATTAAAGTGTGCAAAGAAACATGTTTCTACTGTACAGATTGTGATTTCAGGCTGTGTGTTGGCGACTGTTTCAAAACATATCACACAAAGGACATGTACTAAATCTATATCAGTACAGCAGTTGACACTACATATACCTTTCCTACTGTATTGCTGTTATTCTGTTATCTACATGTTTCTGTTACAAATACAATTGTTGAAAAAAATCAACATTCTGACTCTTCTTTTTCTGGGGATAATCATAACTGTAAGGAGGCTACAATACTGAAAGAACATTTGGGTGTTAATCTGTCCTGGGTATGATGTTAAACTGCATCTGGCCCTGCAAGCGGTCCTCCAACTTGCAGGGAAATCATGGGGGTTGGTGGCAGGATTGGCACTCCAGCCACCGTAAAAAAACTTCACAAAGCTCTGAGACGACAGAAAGGACTCTTTTTTGCTCTCTGCGGGAGTAACTCTGCTGCAGCTGCCAATAAGAAGGCTGCCCGCATCGTGAAGGGGATGGGAGAAAGCCCTCGGGAGCTCCATCTCCGGAAGAGTCGAAACCGTTGGAGAGCCAATGGGGTCAGGTCTGTTGGGGATCGAAACTGGTGTGGTGGTGAGGCGTCGCTCGCTATACGGCAGCACTTGAGTCCCAATTTGAGGCGGCCCATATGGGTAGGTGCATGGAACGTCTTGTCTCTCTGGCAAGATGATCATCTTATCTTCCTCTGCTGTCGGAGGAGCTGCGTAAACTCCGCATTTCAGTGGCGGCACTCTGAAGTGCGCAGACCAGGGACTGGCCAGATCGCTGTAGGTGGATACACTTTTTATTGGTCTGGTCGCTCTGATGGCTGTCATACTCGGGGAGTAGCTGTTGCTGTAGCAGATTGGCTTCTTCCGATGGTGTCCGATGTCACTCCTTTCAACGACTGCATTATGAGGCTCAGATTATGGCACTTCCTGGGTGCCTTGTCTGTTGTCTCAGTGTATGCTCCGACCACAGTGAGTGATGTCTCGGCAAGGGCTCGGTGGTTGATGAGTGCCCACAAGGTGACATTCCTCTGGTCTTTGGTGACTTCAATGCAGCCACTGGCACTGAGAGGACTGGCTATGAGGATTGTCTCAAGTCCCCATGGGTCTGGTGACCATAGTGAAAGTGGCTCCATCTTCCTTGACTTTGCAAAAGGTCAGGGGCTGTGAATCGCTGGATCCTGGTTCCAGTGCCCACAACCGCATTGTTGGACTTGGTTCTCCAATACTGGTGGTGCGGTGAAGGAGATCGATCACATCCTCATGGGCAGACACTGGAGGCTCCTGCAAAACTGCAGGGACTACAGAAATGCCCAGTTTGTGAATTCTGACCACAGACTTGTTGTTGATACTCTTAGGATCCAGCTTAGGTCCAGTAGGTTACCACCTACTAGGAAAATGAGCCTGGACTTGGCCAGACTTCAAGAGCAGGCTGTTTCTAATGAGTTTGCACGCAGTTTGTGTGAGGAACTTGCAGATTTGGGTGCAACTGCCGATCCTAATGTGATGTGGGAGACCTTCCTTGAGGTCCTTGAGGCTGATCCTCCAATTAGCTGTGAACCACCCAATCTCACTGAGATTGCACAGGCGGTGAACCAGCTAAGGGGGGAAGGCTGCAGGGATCTGGGGGTATCCAAGGTGAACTTCTCCAGGCAGGTGGTAAGGCTGTCCTCCTGGCATTACAAGCAATCTTTGCTTCCATTTGGGAGACTGGCATCATCCCAACTGACCGGAAAACGGGACTTGTCGTCCCTATCTGGAAAGGGAAGGGTGATCACCTGGATTGTAGCAACTACAGGGGGATAACACTGCTCTCTGTGCCGGGTAAGGTCCTTGCTAGGGTTGTCCTCAATAGGATCCGTGATCTCTTGCTCACCTACCAGCGACCCGCATCCTAGCACTCAGGGTTCTCATGGAGCGCAAACGTGAATATCGGGAGAGTTTCTTTGCAGCCTTTGTCGGTTTTCGAAAAGCGTTCGACTCAATTGATCAAGCTGCCCTGTGGGACATCCTGAGGGTTCGCGGGATCCCCTTGAGGTTGCTGGATATCATGACCAGCATGTACACTGGTACTGTGAGAGCTGTGCAGAATGGAGGCAGAACCTCTGTGTTTTTCCCAGCTGATTCTGGGATTCAACAGGGGTGTGTTCTTGCTTCTACTCTGTTCAATGCTTGTATGGACTGGGTGTTAGGCAAGGTCATGGGGTCCAGCGGCTGTGGGGCATCTGTTGGTGAAGAAAGATTCATGGATCTTGACTTTGCTGACGATGCTGTGATCTTCGCAGAGTCAATGAAGGCTCTGATCGAGGCTCTTGAGTGACTGAGAGGGTTTGGGTGTTTGGGCTTGCGAGTGCCCTGGATAAAAACCAAGATCCAGGCCTTTAATGACCTATTGGGCACAGCCATCAGCAGTGTGTCTGTCTGCGGAGAGAGTGTCGACCTTGTCGAGAGGTTTACTTACTTTGGCAGTGACATTCATGTCTCTGGTGACTCTTCCTATGAAGTCAGTAGATGGATTGGGAGAGCATGGGGAGGTCATGAGGTCGCTGGAAAGGGGTGTGTGGCGCTCCCAATATCTATGCAAAAGGACGAAGGTCCAAGTGCTACCTGTCTTGCTATATGGTTGAGAGATGAAGACTGGACTCCTTTGGTACTGTGTCTCTCCGGAAAATCCTTGAGTACCGTTGGTTTGACTTTGTGTTGAATGAGCGGTTGCTCATGGAGTCCTGAATGAGGCACATTACCTGTATTGTGAGGGAGCGTCAGTTATGGCACTACGGCCATGTGGCCTGTTTCCCCGAGGGTGATCCAGCTCGCAACATCCTCACTGTTGGGGACCCGAGTGGCTGGACCAGGCCAAGGGGTTGACCACGTAACACCTGGTTGTGGCAGATAGAGGGTCATTTCCGGAGGGTGGGACTGGACTGGGCGTGTCTGCCTGGGGGTTGTCAACCGGGATCCCGAGTTGTTTTGTTGCGCAGTGGGTGCGGCAACGCACTGTACCCGTGTATGCTCCCCAACTTGACTTGACTTGCTGTCGGTGGTATTTCTCATGTGAGCAAATATATTAAAGAGTAAGCCATAAAAGACAGTATGTACAGCCAATCAATCATTTCGACATTTTATATTAAATTCATAACATGTTATGAATTTATTAAAACATGTAATTACATGATGAATCTACTTTTTGTTATTCAAACTTCATTCCTAAACTCTTCCAGACATCCACTGGTATTTCATCCAGTTCTGTTGCCTTTCCATTATTCATATTTTTAGTGCCTCTCTTACTTCTTTTGAAATCCATCACAACCTTGTTCCTAGACTTTGTTATTCTAAAAATCACTCTCTCTGCATCTTTGGTTTTTTTTTTATACACATCCTCCAAAGCAAATGCTTTGTGTCTTGTCATTATTATTTTTTCCTCCTTGATTGTCTGCCTATATATTTTTCTTGTTTGTTATAATGTCTCGTTTGCCTCCTTCTTAGCCTTCATCATATTCTGCAACTTTGTGTTCCAACACCATATGTTCTTGTCCATCAGGTGGTCTCTTTGCCATTGTCTCACCTAAAACCTCTTCTATTCTCAATATAACTAGGTTGTTGTAAGAAAAGAAAGGGAAGCAGTCACTGTAAACATGAGGAGAAAAGAAGAAAAGGACAAGAGTGGTGATCTCAACAACAAAGACGCCAATGAGACCACTCCTTGAGATGGCCCTGAGTGGAGCTAAGATGTCCTCTACCCAGTCCCTGAGGTTTCATCCCAGAAGCCTCTCTGAGGAGGAAGAGCAGAATGAGATGAGAGAACTTTGTTGCATATCTACACTCACTCATTGCAACTGACTCGCTCAAAAACAAACACTGTGGCCAAGCAACAAAGTAAATTGGCCCACTAACAAAATGTTAACTGTAAAACTAAAGAAATAATTTTATATACTTATTTCTATCAATACAGTGGCCTCAACATCTATGTAGAATCTCTTTCTGCTTGTAACTAGAAGTGGAAAAATATACGTTCGGCAGTTTTAATGGATGCAAGAAAGGGTGGTGAATTAACTTTACAGTTGTTTTCATAGGAAGCGAAGCAATTTGCCATCTGGAAATCACTTTTGAAATTTTGAAAAACAAAAGAAAGAACAGTTAAAAAATATATGATCAAAGAATTTACCAAACTGCATTTCTAAGCGCTTGTGCATGGAACAAATACAGAGTAATTGAGAAAATTAGGATTCAACAGTAAAGGCCCGTTTATACAGAGGTACATACAATTGCAGATGTTGTTTATACTTCAAGTTGTGCATGACAATCTACAGTAGCAGAATTCCATGGGTTTTCCCACAAATTTCATTCTTTGCTTTTACATATTGGCCTGGCAGATATTTCCATTAATGCTTGCACAAACGTCAACTTTTACCCAGGGTATGGGCAGGGTGAAATAAATTTAGTGCACAACAGCTCACCATTATGCACTGTTATACACTAAACCTCTGTGAGAGTTCAATACTGAGAACAGGGGGACTTTTCTGTTGACATGGAATAAGACTCGAAGTTTGGACCGAAACAAGAAGAGTGAGAAAAAGCACCAAGACATAAAAGACCAGGACAAACTTTTAAGTAATAAGTTAATACATCCTTTACAGAAAATCTAAGAAAAATTGATTAAAAAATATAGGAAAAAACAACTCATATTGAAATAGATGAACAATTGACTTCTGCCGCTGATGAAAAGGCAACAGCTGCAAAATCAGAATGAAAAGAGCTCACTGACAAACTGAATCGAAGGTCTCCCTGAAACAAAGTGAAAATCCAAACTCAGTCAAATTCATAGCTGAACTATTTTTTAAAATAACTGAAGAGAACTTCAAATCGGATACTGAGATCTCAGCAGCCTACCATATATGTGGATCAAATGCCTCGAAATTGAGAAGCCTTATTGTCCGTTTTCACAAACTACAGGCCAAACAAAATTTCATGTTCCTTCTCAGACAATAAGGGAGGGTTATATTTGAAAATAACTGCATTCGTATTTTTCTAGATTTCTCCCCTGCAACAGCTGCTAAATGTGCTGCATCCTACATTATTAAACAGAAACTACACAGGGCTGATTTCATATACAGCCTCTTGTACTCAATATCGAAAGTAAGTTTTCCACTTGTAGCAACCGCACAATACGGATACGCGATTCCTACACTTCACCGCCCGTACAGGGGGTGGACGATGTTTGAAAGCATAAGAGCACAACCATATTCGGTCCTCGTCCCCTCTTGCCACGATCCCCTTCTTAACAATTTGCAGCAATAAAACACAACAGGAAATGGAACAGAAAAAATATATTAACAGGTGCTGCTATATAAACTTAACCGGTGCTTGAGTGCTCCTAAGTGAACCCCTTCCCCAGTCGCCCTCCCTGGCGCCCCGTATACTAAACCCCCGGTTTGACACAGACAAAAGAAAAAGAAAAAATAAATAATGAGAAAAAACTGTTCTTTGATAATGCAAACGATTAGTTTCACTGAGTCCAAAGATATAGAAAACACGAAATCCTGTAGTTAGTTCCTCCTGGAAGCAGGAAACACAACCGTCCTTTAGCGGGACGGCTTCTCCGCGGACTATCACGAAAACGAAATTCAGGAATCCGACTCACCAGACGGGAGCACCCGGAGAACACCAGACCCTGGCCTCTTCTCGGGGATTCGTCCTTAAAATATTTCTTCGGGGTGGCCACCCATGAAAAGCAGAAGTCCCTGGGTGAAGTAAAATCCTGAATAGTTCTAGAGCGTAGACAGTCGCTGCGATGCCTTGAAAATTGTGTCTTTGTTCTTCCTCCTTACTTTCTCCTTCTTTTCTTGTTCCGCCATTCCCCTTAAAAAGAGAAAGTTTCCCGCTGAAAATCCTTGCCTCTCTCGGTTGTTATGGCAACCATACGCCGGCATCAGGCAGCTGGAGAGTGTACTCGGGCGGGATCCTCCCAGAACGGGACGTCACCAATGGTGTCTGAAGGGCTATTTAAAACACCCTCCCAGTCAACATTATGAAGTGACGGACAATTCAGAAGGCTAACCCGACTGTCCGTTATGTAGCCTTACTACACACTTTCAGCTCTCTGAATGAAGCAGAAAAAGAGCTAAGCTGACTGATCCAGACATCCTTTTGAAACACGATCATGAGTCATACCGTGTTCTGACAAGGGAAAGAAGATTCTGCTTGCAACTTGGACAATTTGTAATGCAACATTTGCCGTAACTATATATTCTATTTCCTTTTCCACTACCTCCCCCCCTCCCCCCCCCCCCAATTATTATATTGGAATCTCTTTCAATGAATATGTGTTCCTCTTGGCCTCTACAAAGCAACTAGTTATTTGCTTGTCTCCATGGGAACTGTTTACCATCATTCGCTATATAAATGTAATGAATTATTATTATTATTATTCCCTAGGTTTATTGTATTGGGACTATACTTTCAAGATACCACAATTTTAAGCTTTTCTACACCGCTGCTGAGGGGTTCATTTTGTTCTGGATGTGCTGTGTCTTTCTGTGTCTATCATATGTAAAAATGTACTACCTTAAGTTAAAACCACAAAATGTCAACAAAAGTTCAGAAGCAATGTTTTTATGACCCAAGAGTGAACTTTGTGAGCCAGAATGTCAAAGGTCTCAATCATGAATTAAAGAGTAAGAAAGTATTCACTCACTTAACTTAAAGTTTAAATGCCAAGATAGTATTTCTACTTGAGACTTTCATAATATATAATAAGTAGACCATAAAAATATAACCCACATATTTAGAGAGTACTAAGTCCTTATATTCCACTCAGTTTACAGAAGATAAGACACATTTTAATGAGTTCTTTGACACAATATAGCTACCACAGCTAGATACTCTTAGTGCTGTGGAATTGAATAAACCTCTGACTCTAGACTAGATGCTCACTTCAAAACGCACTTCAAAGCGGGAAAGCAGCAGGCCCCGATGGCTACTCAGTGGAATTTTATATAAAAAAAAAAAAAAAAAAAAAACTTCAAATAAGTTAGCTCCATTATTATTAGCAATGTTTACAGAAGCTAAAGACAACAAAATTCTACCTCAAATTTTTTGTGAAGCGTTAATGTCGATCTTTTCTAAGAAAAATAAGGACTTACTAAGTAATACCAGAAGATCAAACTGGATTTATTAAAAACAGACATTTAGCTTCTAATCTTAGATGTTTGTTTAATATAATATACTCACCCATTAAATCTAACACCCCAGAGATCTTACTATCTTTAGATGGAGAAAAAGCATTCGACATGGTTGAAAGGGACTACCTGATCACCACAGTGCCCAATTTTGGGTATGGCCTAAACATATGTTGTGGCAGACGGCCGGGACACCACCACAATAGAAGGATCAGGGGAGAGAGCTTTTTCAGGACATTTTCTCCCCTGGACCAAAAGAGAGGAGCCCCCTTGGGCTTGCAGCGGGGCCAAGGGTTTGAAGCATGGAAGCAAAACCATGCTGGGGACCGTGGCCACCACCAGGGGGTGCCTGGATGTTTGCTGGGCCCAGTTTGGCAGCACTTCCGCCACACCAGGAGGTGCTGCCGAAGAAGGCTGTTGGAGACCTGGGGTTCTTCCAGGTGTCCTAGAAAAGGGGGCCTGTCGCTACTGTTCAACAGCCAGAGTCGGGAGGAAGAAGGACAAAGCCTGTGTGGAGGACTAGAGGCAGAAGGACTGTGCTGTAATTGTTGGCATTATTTGTATTGTGCCGAGAAGTGGGGAGCAAATTAAAAGAGTTTCCCCATGGAAGAATAAAGTTGTGTATTGTGCTGGAACTTGTGTCTATGCCTGTTTATGTCAGGTTAGGGTGGTTGTACATGCCCGGGCTTCACAATGTGCATGGATCAAACTACTCTATACTAGAGCTCCTGAAGCCTCAGTTTGCATTAACATTATTTTGGATGACTTCAAACTAGAACGCGGTACTCAACAATGTCCCCTATCACCACTGCTTTTGCAATCGCCATTGCCGGTTTACTTTTGAAATGCATCAGGAATAAGGGAAATTTTCAGAGAAGGACTTGAACAGAAAATATCATTGCTGATGATATTGTACTGTATGTATATCTTACCCACAAAATTCCGTGCCATTAGTCCTAAAAGCACTAGTAGATTTTCAAATGATATCTGGACTCAAAATTAATTTGAATAAAAGTGTGTTTTTTTGCAGTGAACTCTCTAGCACACTATACTAGACCGGACACCTTCAAATTTATGTTAGCAGATTAGTTTAAATATCTAGGGGTAAATATCACAAGTAAATATAAAGCTCTTTCTAACAAAATTTTGCAGTCTGCATGGAAAAAATTAAACAAAATGAACAGCTGGTAGAATCAACACTGTTAAGATGAACATCCTTTCCAAGATTATTTTCGTATTTCAAACTATCCTCATATATATTAACAAATCTTTTTTAAGAATTTAGATTCTATCATAACCTCATTTATTTGGAATTCTAAACATTCACGCATCCAACAGGCAACTCTAGAACGACCTGAAGTAGAAGGGGGCATGGCACTGCCTAAGTTTCAGTTTTATTACTGGGCAGCAAATATACAGACCATAAAGACCTGGAGCCTCATGTACGGTGCATATGCACAAAAATGTTGCGTACTCCAGTTTCCAGGCTCCAATCGCAATGTATAAAAACTAAACTTGGCGTAAAGTCACACACATTTTCAAGGTAGCTCAAACCCTGTCATCAGGCGCGGATTAATGCACAGGCTAGCCTAGGCTGCAGCCTAGGGGCCCCACTTGTGTAGGGGCCTGGAATTAGCCAAACTATTTTCAATTATTTGTTTAATTTACTAGAAGAAAACCGCCTCCCTGACGCCCATTGGCCAATAAGAAACATTTTAAGTTTAAACAGCTGATTGGGTAGATGTGACCCAGTTAAAGTTAATTTTGAGTTCATACCGCACCACTGTGTTATTCTAGGTAACTGGACAGCATTTCGGCAAAATGCCCAAAAGAAAATATGATAGCGGAACATAAAAATAAAAAGCACAACTGAAAGAACAGTGTACCCAACAACTGCTAAGGAAAATTGCCTGGATATTTCAAGGCTGTCGAATCTTCATCCAGTCAGCAACAAAATGCTGATCCACAGGACAGAGGCTTTGAAAGGCTTTTCAGATACTATATGGTCGGCACACGCACTAGCAATAAAAGCACTGCATCAGAACTACATCAGATTTCAAGAGTCACTGCAAAAGTTAGCTGATGACCCGAACCAAACCCTTACTACCCGGGATGAAGCCAGGACACTGTACGCGAAGATGGAAAAACTACAGATTTCTTTTTTGTGTAACATGTGGCACCGCATACTGCAACGCTTTTACAAGACTAGCACTGCTCTGCAGGCAGTTGATTTGGATTTATGTAACACTGTTGATCTCATTAGCTCATTGAGGAATTATACAGCCGGCCTGCGAGATGATTTTGACAACTTTGAGACTGGTGCAAAGAACATGTCACCAACTGTGTTCCAACAATGCAAAGTGGACACACAGAGGCACAAAAAAAGGAAAAAAAACAAGCAGATGAATCGACTGAATCTGACTGTGAGTGATCAGGCCGAGACAAATTCAAAACAACAGTTTTTATCGCCATCATTAGACTGACTCGTTGCTGAACTGGATCAGAGATATCACTCCTACAAAGACACTGAGCAAACGCTTGGATAACTCAGATGCAGTTGAAGTGCAGACTTTCAGCTTTAATTCAGTGGGGTGAACAAAACGATTGCATAAAAATGTGAGGCAACTAAAGCATTTTTTTAACACAATCCCTTCATTTCAGGGGCTCAAAAGTAATTGGACAATTGACTCAAAGGCTATTTCATGGGCAGGTGTGGGCAAGTCCGTCGTTATGTCATTATCAATTAAGCAGATAAAAGGCCTGGAGTTGATTTGAGGTGTGGTGCTTGCATGTGGAAGATTTTGCTGTGAACAGACAACATGCAGTCAAAGGAGCTCTCCATGCAGGTGAAAGAAGCCATCCTTAAGCTGTGAAAACAGACAAAACCCATCCGAGAAATTGCTACAATATTACAAGTGGCAAAATCTACAGTTTGGTACATCCTGAGAAAGAAAGCAAGCACTGGTGAACTCAGCAACGCAAAAAGACCTGGACGTCCATGGAAGACAACAGTTGTGGATGATCGCAGAATCATTTCCATGGTGAAGAGAAACCCCTTCACAACAGCCAACCAAGTGAACAACACACTCCAGGGGGTAGGCGTATCAATATCCAAGTCTACCATAAAGAGAAGACTGCATGAAAGTAAATACGGAGGGTGCACTGCAAGGTGCAAGCCACTCATAAGCCTCAAGAATAAAAAGGCTAGATTGGACTTTGCTAAAGAACATCTAAAAAAGCCAGCACAGTTCTGGAAAAACATTCTTTGGACAGATGAAACTAAGATCAACCTCTACCAGAATGATGGTAAGAAAAAAGTATGGAGAAGGCGTGGAACAGCTCATTATTCAAAGCATACCACATCATCTGTAAAACACGGTGGAGGCAGTGTGATGGCTTGGGCGTGCATGGCTGCCAGTGGCACTGGGACACTAGTGTTTATTGATGATGTGACACAGGACAGAAGCAGCCAAATTAATTCTGAGGTGTTCAGAGACATATTGTCTCCTCAAATCCAGCTAAATGCAGTCAAATTGATTGGGTGGCGTTTCATGATACAAATGGACAATGGCCCAAAACATACAGCCAAAGCAACCCAGGAGTTTATTAAAGCAAAGAAGTGGAAAAGTTTTGAATGGCCAAGTCAGTCACCTGATCTTAACCCAATTGAGCATGCATTTCACTTGTTGAAGACTAAACTTCTGACAGAAAGGCCCACAAACAAACAGCAATTGAAAGCCATTGCAGTAAAGGCCTGGCAGAGCATTAAAAAGGAGGAAACCCAGCATCTGGTGATGTCCATGAGTTCAAGACTTCAGGCTGTCATTGCCAGCAAAGGGTTTTCAACCAAGAATTAGAAATGAACATTTTATTTCCAGTTATTTAATATGTCCAATTACTTTTGAGCCCCTGAAATGAAGGGATTTTGTTAAAAAATGCTTTAGTTGCCTCACATTTTTATGCAATCGTTTTGTTCACCCCACTGAATTAAAGCTGAAAGTCTGCACTTCAACTGCATCTGAGTTGTTTCATTTAAAATTCATTGTGGTAATGTACAGAACCAAAATGAGAAAAAAGTTGTCTCTGTCCAAATATTTATGGACCTAACTGTATATCACAGTATCTGAGTGTGGAATCACAGCTCTATAGCAGCTGATTGGTAAGAGAATTATCGGTATACAGCATCAAGCACACACTGCCTCAGCCATGCTGTCTATTGAACTTCTCTCATATGGAAAATGCTTCAGAGCCTTTCCTGCACTGACATTGCGGTTCAGAAACAGTTTCATTCCAAGAACTATAAACACACTCAATCAGTCCATCAAGTGCTCCTTGTAGAACTGTTTGAACTTATTAGTACAATCACCTCACTGTAAACTTGCGATACAGTTACAATATTGCACAACCTGAGCCACTTTATTAAGCATGTATTTACATATGATGACGATATCATTTTTAAGATTAAATGCAGCAAAATAGGTTTATTACATTATACAGATAAAATGTTATCATTTAAATAATCTATATTGTTAATAATTAAACATGTGAGGAAACAGTGTTGCAGCGCTAGCAAGGAGCTGGTGCTCCGTTCACAGATTGTTCCTGCCTCGCGCTATATTCTTGCTGGGGCTGGCGCGACACTGGAAGGATAGATGGATAGAATAATTAAACATGTACTGCAAAGATATTTCAATGTTCCTTAAAAGTTTTGAAGAATCGGCGTTCTCAGCTTACAGATGGCTTAACGTCTATTACAGAGCTGATTGTGTGACGATTGGATATTTGGAGAAAGAAAAGGAAGAACAGGAATCAGGGGTTAGTATGTTTGAAAGAGACAGTACTGCTGCAATAAATTATTTGATCAAAGGTCACGCATGGCGCAGCAAGCATCTTGCATGAGGCATGAACAATCACTGCGCCGCAATGTTCCCATGTTTAATACATGCTTTAATTCCTATCATCATGAAATGATATCAAGTTTACATCTCAGTATTTAAATTATTCAGAGAGCTGTAATATCACGAATGTAATGGATTCTGTGTCCTGTCGGAGGAAGCACATAGTGATTCACACACATACAGCACATAGAAGAACAAATACAAAACAAAACATCTAATGTGCTACTTTAGTTACGATGGGATTTGAGAAACTAGTAAATTAAATGATTTTAAGATGAAGTTTATGATGTTCTACTTTTAATGACAAAATAAGCTACGTGATTAAAGTTGACATTTTGAGCTTTTTTCCCCACTGTGTCCCTATTTTTTTCTCTTTTCTGTGTACCCTAATAAGCTTTCATATGACATTTAGACGGTGGGCTATGACTCGCCTTTTCACGGCGACTTTGATATCTGACAACTACTTCTTTTTTTATTCTGGACACTGTGCGACTTTGTGAACTTGAGCTTTCGAGTTTCTCCAACACTCTATGTTACTCGATCAACTTCCTTTTGTTGTTTATTCCACTGTTTAAACCAACAAATAGTACGTTTTTCCTTGCCTCCACTTGGTATTCGCTGAAATTCTTCTATTTTCCCTATGCTTCTGCCATTGCCTTTTCACAGAACACTGAGCTTAAGGGCTATTTATATTGATTTGCATATTCAAAGAGGCGTAATTCTGGGAGGAGTTGGGGAGTGGCAGCAGGTGCGTGCACTTGCATTACTTTTCACGCTGACCGGGAATTACAGTATCTCATAAAAGTGAGTACACCCCTCACATTTTTGTAAATATTTTATTATATCTTTTCATGGGACAACACTGAAGATATGACACTTTGATACAATGTAAAGTAGTCAGTGTGCATCTTGTATAACAGTGTAAATTTGCTGTCCCCTCAAAATAACTCAACACATTGCCATTAATGTCTAAACCGCTGGCAACAAAAGGGAGTACACCCCTGAGTGAAAAATGTCCAAATTGTGCCCAATTAGCCATTTTCCTTCCACGGTGTCATGTGACTCATTAGTGTTACAAGGTCTCGGGTGTGAATGGGGAGCAGGTGTGTGAAATTTGGTGTTATCGCTCTCACACTCTCTCATACTGGTCACTGGAAGTTCAACATGGCACCTCATGGCAAAGAACTCTCTGAGGATCTGAAAAAAAAGAATTGTTGCTCTACATAAAGATGGCCTAGGCTATAAAAAGATCGCCAACACCCTGAAACTGAGCTGCTGCACGGTGGCCAAGACCATACAGCAGTTTAACAGGACAGGTTCCACTCAGAACAGGCCTCGTCATGGTCGTCCAAAGAAGTTCAGTGCACGTGCTCAGCGCCATATCCAGATGTTGTCTTTTGAAAATAGATGTATGAGTGCTGCCAGCATTGCTGCAGTGTTTGAAGGGGTGGGGGGTCAGCCTGTCAGTGCTCAGACCATACACCGCACACTGCATCAAATTGGTCTGCATGGCTGTCGTCCCAGAAGGAAGCCTCTTCTAAAGATGATGCACAAGAAAGCCCGCAAACAGTTTGCTGAAGACAAGCAGACTAAGGACATGGATTACTGGAACCATGTCCTGTGGTCTGATGAGACCAAGATAAACTTATTTGGTTCAGATTGTGTCAAGCGTATATGGCGGCAACCAGGTGAGGAGTACAAAGACAAGTGTGTCTTGCCTACAGTCAAGCATGATGGTGGGAGTGTCATGGTTTGGGGCTGCATGAGTGCTGCCGGCACTGGGGAGCTACAGTTCATTGAGGGAACCATGAATGCCAACATGTACTGTGACATACTGAAGCAGAGCATGATCCCCTCTCTTCGGAAACTGGGTTGCAGGGCAGTATTCCAACATGATAAAGACCCCAAACACACCTCCAAGACGACCACTGCCTTGCTAAAGAAACTGAGGGTAAAGGTGCTGGACTTGCCAAGCATGTCTCCAGACCTAAACCCTATTGAGCATCTGTGGGGCATCCTCAAACGTAAAGTGGAGGAACGCAAGGTCTCTAACATCCACCAGCTATGTGATGTCGTCATGGAGGAGTGGAAGAGGATTCCAGTGGCAACCTGTGAAGCTCTAGTGAACTCCATGCCCAAGAGAGTTACAGCAGTGCTGGAAAATAAAGGTGGCCACACAAAATATTGACACTTTGGGCACAACTTGGACATTTTTCACTTAGGGGTGTACTCACTTTTGTTGCCTGCGGTTTAGACATTAATGGCTGTGTGTTGAGTTATTCTGAGGGGGACAGCAAATTTACACTGTTAAACAAGCTGTACACTGACTACTTTACATTGTATCAAAGTGTCATATCTTCAGTGTTGTCCCATGAAAAGATATAAAATACTTACAAAAATGTGAGGGGTGTACTCACTTTTGTGAGATACTGTGTGGAGCGGAAGAATGTGGAAGTTGGTGAACGCACAGATTTATGCATCTGGATTGTTTTGTGCGTACAAACATTTCCGCTTTTGTCCGTACGTATGTTTTAGTGTGAATTCTACGCATGGCGTTATGCATGAGGCCCCTGGACATTGACACAAATCAATGCAAAAGAATTAAAATCTTGCAGTACCTCTTTATATTCCCTGCTATGTGCCCCAGTAAATATAAATGATCATCAATACACTAATAATCCAATTGCCCTTCATTCACTCAGAATATGGAACCAAAGTAGGAAGCACTTTAAGACAGAGAAACTCTTATCTGTAGTAACTCCACATGACAACCACTCTTTTCCACTGTCTCAAACATACACAGTATTTAATGCTTAGAAAATATCTGAGATTAAAACATTTAGAGACTTCTACATCAATGTTTTTACATCCTACAATTAAGCTTCAAATTTAACTTCTCATCAACACTAATTTTCCACTACTTTCAAGCTAGAAACTTTGCTAAACTGAACATGCCCAATTTTCCTCACGTTCCCCCTATTTTTATTCCAGAAGAAATATTGATCAGTCTTGAAGACTCAGATAGCATCACCACAATTTATAAAAACATTTTAAATTCCCTTCCTTTCAAAAATCCCATGGCATAATGGTCAAAGGATCTTTCACTTAACATGAAAGCAGCCATGCACAGAATACATTATAGCTCCATATGTGCAAAACACTTGATTATTTAATTTAATTTTTTTTTATTGAGCAAATTTATCCTGATTAAAACTATCCAAAATATTTACAAGGTAAGATGCAGCCTGTGAATGCTGCAATCTAGCTCCAGCCTCACTGGGCCACAAATTTTGGACATGCACCAAAATAACATTATTTTGGACAAAAATCTTTGAATGCCTAATTCAAAGCCTTGGTGTCACAATCACTCCTAACCCATTAACAGCTGTGTTTGGTGTACTCCCAGACAGGTTTAAAGTGGAGAAGGTCAAGCAAATCGGAATGCCTTAACCTCACTACTAGAATGTAGATTTATCTTGCTCAACTAGAAGAATCCCAACTCGCCACCTTTAAGTCAGTGGGTTTCTGATGTCCTATACTATTTGAAAATTGAAAAAATCAAATTCTCATTCAGAGAATCTGTTGAAAACTTTTTAAAAATATGGCAGGATCTAATCAATAACATTTTAGAATAAGCTTCCTTCCTTGCTGCTTCAAAGATTTTCTTTCTTTCTTTCTGGGATTACATTTTGTTTTGTTAAGTTTGATTTGATTGTACAGATTATTAGATTTAATTAAAAGCAAATAACAAAAAAAAACTGGAGTGTTATCCTCACTGCTTTTCAGCCATTTGCAGTTCCTGTATTACATAAAGCAGAATATTAGGCATTTATTTTAGAATATGCAATATAGGCGCAATAATACTAAAAACTCCTTTGGGCACAAGAGGTTAAATTTTATTTTAGCATTGCACCCAGCAGAAGGCACTACCTTCCTCTAGTAAAAGTGTTCTGTTAATAAGAAGGCGGTAGGGTTCATTTTCAATTATTTGTATCTTTCCTCAGAGTTTCGCTCTATTTTATACAGTTTTTTCAGTGTCCTTCAACATAATTAACTAATCAAGTAGACATCTTTTTTTGCTTAGTTACCATTTTTACCTGTACAAAGTAACCTTCACCACAGTTAATACATCAGTCATTGCACACACAAGTAAACACAAGTAGTAATTATTATATTCACATTTTCAAAGCTTAACGATATTTCTAAACTTCACTATTGCTACACTGGTCACAAGAGGAATGCACCTATTGCTATACTTGGACGTTAGCAACCAAACTATAGATTAGCTGCCAGAAAACAGTCACTAGGCTCACAGATCATAGCAATACCTTAAACATGGGACTACAGTGGTGCCTGAAAGTTAGTGAACCCTTCAGAATTTTCCATATTCCTGCATAAATATGATTTGAAATATCATCAGATTTTCACACAGGTCATAAAAGTAGATACGGAGAACCCAGCTAAACAAATAGTAAATAAATGACCAAGTATGATATTTTTGTCTCATCTGTTTAGCTGGTCTGTCCATATCTACTTTTAGGATTGTTATAAGCCATATTTTGAGCACCACTGTAACTTCAAGTATGTTAATACACCAAAACATTTGAGGAAAAAAAAAGAATTAACAGCAACAAGCATTTGTTACTAAAATCATAAAATACATAGGAAGGGGATGATGGCTAGACCATTAAACTTACGGGTTTTGTCTGTTGTACATATCTTTAGACCACCCAGAGGTTTACATTATTTCAAGAATACTGCTATGTAGCAATCTACATATCAGTAAATCTTTCATGGCTTTCCTGCATGCTTTTGTGTTAGTTTGTGTTTCAAAGAACTACTTCTGTAAGGGATTCTTCGACTGGGCCACTGATCAATTGGGGCACAAAAGAAGGACTTCTGGTTCAGTCTTTTGACAGCCCGCCAAGCCTTGACTCTATAAGACAAGAAAAAACTCCCAAAAAAACCCTTGGAAGAAATCTGAGGTAGGGCAATTCAAAGAGAGACCCTTTCCAGGTAGGTTGGGCGTACAGTGGGTGTCAAAAAAAAAAAGTAAATACAATATAATACACAGAGCAGAACACAAGTAATTCTCAATATAATACAACAGTACAACAGTAATATTACAAGTATAGAGCAAAATGCAAGAGTAGATGATATTGCATAATAAGATTCAGATTTGATTACGATTTTGATTAAGAAAGTAAGATTGGTTATGGGATGTACTCTTGACAGAGCAGAACAAAAGTAATTCTCAATATAATACAACAGTATAACAGTAATATTACAACTATAGAGCAAAATGCAAGAGTAGATGATATTGCTTAAAAAGATTCAGATTTGATTACGATTTTGATTAAGAAAGCATGATTGATATTGGGATGTACTCTTGACTCCCTGTAGACAGTGTGGTATATCGGGGACGTAGAGGTCACCAAACCTGGGCACAGACAGGCACAGTGACACACAAGTGCAAAACCACCACACACTTCTTTCTTTTTTTCCCTTGTGGGAAAACATCTTCCCCGCTCCCCACATGTATGACACAGTCCCAGCAATGCTGCTCAGTCCCTTCTCCCTATCTCCTTCTCTTCTCTGCCGTCTCCACTCCTCTCCAACCAAGCTTTGTCTTCCTCCTCCTGACTCTGGCTTCTTAAATGGAGTGAGGCGGCCTCTGTTATAGTGCACCTCGAAGTGCTCCAGGTGCTCTCAGATTCTCTTCTGGCAGCACTTCCAGTTATGGCAGAAGTGTTGCAGTCAAGGGCTCTGGCACTGTCCAGGCGCCCCCTGATGGAGGCCATGGGCCCCAGCAGGGTTGAGCTTCTAAGCTCCAAACCAGTGGCCCCGATGTAATCCAGGGGGTTTGCCCTCTCATGTTTCGGGAGAGGTATTGCCCTGGATATGTCCTCTCCCTCAGTCCTTCCATCATTGTTCTTTTTTTTTGTTTGTTCTTTATTTCGCCTTATACAATTTCTTATATTAGGAATTTGTTAGTTGTCGCATACCCCTTGGGGTCAGAGCGCAGGGTCAGCCATTGTACAGCGCCCCTGGAGCAATTGAAGGTTAAGGGCCTTGCTCAAGGGCCCAGCAGAGTAGGACCTCTTTTTACCAGTGACGGGGATTCGAACCGGCAACCTTCGGGATACAAGCGCTGATCCTTAGCCTCAGAGCCACCACTCCGCCTTAAATAGGGGTGTCCTGGCCAGCTAAGGGCCTCGGCTGCCCACCACAGAAGAAGCGAAGGAGAGAAAGACAACAAAACTGAGTGCCATTATGAACAAAGCTCTACATTGTCTCTGTGACACACTAACACACTGCATTTTCAGCCAACGAATTATTCAATAGAATTGTGTCAAGAAATGCCACATGGGCTCCTTTACACCAACAGCAATATACAGTCAACCCTTGATATACGACCGGTCTGACATGCGAACAACTTGATTTACGACCAAAATTTTTGTTTTGATTTACGACCAACATCTTGCATTACGACCTGAATGCGGTCACATGTATCCGCTTGTGCGATTGTAAACAAACAGCCGAGAGCGTTTGTAAGCGTCAGTCGGAGCCCAGATACATATGTTTGTGGACGTAATTTCGGTCAGTGCAGTGATTTATATAATTTTTTTTGATAATTGCTAAAGAAGGAAGAGAAGGTAATGAAGGTAAAGAAAGCGATCACAATCGAAACGAAGAAGGAAATTGTGTGGAAATATGAAAGTGGTGTTCGTGTGACCGATCTCGCTAATATATACAGCATGTCGAAATCCACCATCTCGACAATTTTACAAAGAAAAGATTTGTATAAGGAGGCTCCTTCCAAACAATAACCACCTTCCATTTCATTCTCCTCCTCTTCCCTTCCTGCAGCCCAAAGATGTCAAATTAAATGGTAAGTACAGTGTGAAATTGTTGTTTCTGTTAGGCTAGGCACTTTTTATAACTTTTTGGTTAGTACATTAGAAAAAGTATTGGTGTTTTGGTAAAT
This sequence comes from Erpetoichthys calabaricus, assembly GCF_900747795.2. NCBI lineage: Eukaryota > Metazoa > Chordata > Cladistia > Polypteriformes > Polypteridae > Erpetoichthys > Erpetoichthys calabaricus. The sequence goes on from NC_041411.2 coordinate 52,160,430, forward strand.
TATGCACATTAAACAACCCTTTTTTATTATGAAAAGGTTAAGTAAGTGTTGCTGTGGGAGGTTCAGAACGCATTATGGGTATTTCCATTATTTCTTATGGGAAAAATAGTCTTGACTTACAACCAACTTGAGTTACAACCAGCCCTCGTGAATGAACTGAGTTCGTAAGTCAAGGGTCCACTGTACCTGCATAAGGCCTTACTGCGACTGTGACTGCCAAGACAGAAGATTTTATTTCTTTTTAGTTATTCTGGTGTGTGTCTATTTATTTATTTACTTACTAGATGCGATACCTGTTTAAAACGGGTTTAAATCTAAGCAATCAATGTAGCCATCTGTGTTACTATTTGCAGTGTATCCATCTAATGCATATATCACTGTTATATGTCATTTGGTATGGGATTCGTAAAAGCATTGTTAAGGTTTATGATGCGCCATCTATTTAACTCTTTTAGGGCGGATGTCGACTTTTGTCGACAGGAGGGGTTGAGGGCGAATGTCGACAAAAGTCGACATCCAGGGAGAAAGGACAACAATCAGCTGTTAATGGCGACAAAACTCAATGTCACGTCACAGGCATTCCCTCTGTGCTTGGAGGAATGCTAGACTCATTGACTCGGCAACTAATCCTTGCGTGTGCGTGAGTTGCGAAATGTAAACAAAGGCAAAATGGCATCGACATGTCACAAGGGAGCGAAGCAAGTATAGAAAAGAAAACACTCGGCAGACGATGTTTTTCGCATTATCGCGGAGTCTGACTCTGATTTTTCAGAATCAGATTTTATTGACAGTGATCAGGAGATTGAGCAAGAGAGTGAGAAGCCGGCATCAGCTGATCAGACACCAGCCGATGCCGCGCCAGCTGATCTGCTGCCAGCTGAGCACATTTGCGCAGCCGATGCATCTACGGCAAGGTTCGCGTTGGAGGAATACACAGACATTGATCCGTGGGAGCCGAACTGGCTACCGTACTTCACAAGATGGCACAGCTTGCTGTTGGACACGACAGATCACCAGCTGCTGGACTACTTCAGGCTGCTCTCTCCTGATGCTGCTTTTCAGCTACTGTCAGACGAGACAAAAAGGTAGGCAGAGAAATTTTTTGAGTCGCGGGCTGCACTTGCATCGCATTCTCGTTTTTCAAAGTGGAAACCCACAACAAAAGACGAGATGAAGGGCGTTGTGGCATTACAAATAGAGATGGGACAGAACTGGTGATATAACTTCAGGGAGCATTGGTCCAAACATGCTTTGTCCCCTGGTGGCTTTGGACAGGTTATGCAGCTTGATGATAGGTACGTGATGCTGCAAAGTTTTATTCACTTCTGTAATAAACAGAAGCAAATCCCAAGGGGTGAGCCAGGCTATAACTCCATGCATAAAGTTCAGCCCCTGCTTGACATTGTGGAACCATCATAGAAACAATTTTATCAGCCTGGCCATGATTCGTCTGTGGATGAATCTATGATATAATAAAAGGGACGCCTTTTTTTCTGCAAATTTATGCCAGTCAAGCCCACAAAGTATGGCATAAAGGATTTTGTACTGGCAGAAGCAAACACTGGTTTCTGCCTGAAAGTAATTACATATACAGGAAAGTATTTCTTTCAAAGAGAGAACTGTCCCTTGACAAGTCAGGTTGTGCTGGAGCTGCTTCAGGGCTATGAACATTTGGGTCATGTTGTGTACATTTGGACAATTTTTATACATGCCAGACAGGCTGAAGATGAAAAGAGGTGACAATACGGTTTTCATGCGGGCAGAAAACTTGGTGGCAGTAGCATGGCACAATGGCAAATGGGTGACTTGTCTCTCTACAGTACACACTAACAATATATGTGAGAAAGTGCAGCAACAGACAATTGAAAAGTAGACACCAAAGCAACACATATTGTAAGTAGTGCAATGTGGCAATGACTGAAATTGGCTGCTTTGAGCGAAATCAGACTTTGCAGGACTTTGCTGTGTAAAATGTATGTGAAATATATGTGAAATCATATAGTATGCAGGCTCATACAACATGCAAGAAGTAACATTTGTCAAAAGTAAATATTTTTTGTTGATTTGATATGTTAAACAATTGCTTTGTGTTCTTTTTTAAAAAATGTTAGTTTTTGGAAAAATATTCAGCCCTGGGAGAAAAAAAACAAAACAAAATTTGCCCTAAAAGAGTTAAATGACAAAGACATAGCAACTGGACAAACCCAGAGACACTTACTCTTTAATTAAGTTGAATTTATTTAATGAACTTCTGTGAAAAGCCAAAAGTACCCTAGGGGACAAATAAATATCTACCTAAAATTCTTTTAAATTTATAAAATCATTGCAAAAGAGTGCTATAAGGATGAAATTAATGCATGTATATTACGTTAAAATACTTTTTCAAGCTATCAACAAGAGTACAATTTATATATTTATAATGTTTACGCTAATAAAATGCTTGCAAAAAAAAAGTTAAATATTGTACATTTATCATGGCTTGTTTAAGCACTTTGAGCTACTTTTTTGTATGAAAATGTGCTATATAAATAAATGCTGTTGTTGTTGTAAAATCTTATTTCAAATTGCTAAAATCAAAAGGCAGCACTGAGGGTTAAAGTATTCCAAATACAAAACACTTCAAATAAAGAGTATTACAGGATTTCAGACTAGTTTAAGAGGTCATAATTACCTGATGCACAGAAGTCAACAAATTGTTCACCAATTGTGGCAAGCAAAAGCTCTATCCAAACTGCAGACTTGTAAATAAGTGGAGAGAGAGAGAGAGAGACAATTATATTTATTTTTCACAATATTCACTTTTTTAAAATTTCATATTAATTTTATTAATTGCATGTGTTACAGAAAAAAGATACTAATTTAACTATGCTAACATTTATGAAAAACTTTATAATGATAGAAAAAGAAAAGTAAAATACCTGTACATTTAAGATATAATCTTTTTTATATATTTAACCAATTAAAACAATAAAAGGCACTCTTATCTGAGTGAAAATATATACATTTTGAAACCATCACAAACACTAAAACATCTTCAGTCATTCAACAGTAAACATAAAAAGAACCACTTACTTAATAAAGGCCATTTTCAGTACCTTAGTTGAGGCACAGTGATCCCTCACCTATCGCGGGGGTTACGTTCCAGAGCCCCCCGCGATAGGTGAAAATCCGCGAAGTAGCGACCTATATTTATTTTATTATTTATACATATTTTAAGGCTTTATAAACCCTTCCCACACTCTTATAAACCTTTCTCACTCTCTTGTTAACCTTTCCCACACTCTTATAAACATTTCCTATGCTCTTAAACACTCTCTACATTCTTAAACACCGCAGACCAACACTGCACACTGCACGCAGCGATCAGACGTCGATGTGTCTGCACTCGCTTTGTGAAGGGGGGCAGCTGAACTCACGCTGAGCAGAAATGGACTTTGTGCTGCTTCTGCCAAAATGCCTGCTTGTCGCTCTGCGCGTTCGGAAGGAGGAGGAGGAGGAGTAGGGGTGTGTGAGGGCTGAACTCACGTTCGCTCAAACCCCCCTCCCTGGAGGCGCAGTACGCTCCTGCCACTTCGCATTGTCAAGGGGGTGGGGAGCTGAATGAACGCTAAGGAGAAGTGGACTTTGTGCTGCTTGTCGCTCTGCGTGTCAATAATTTAAAAGCCTGTACAGAACCTATTTTCCTGTTTCACTGTCTTGTCTTGCATGAAGTTAAAATGTTTTATAATAGTGAGATGTTACTTATATCCTTAGCCCGACATCCACATATCATATGTGTTAACAAAGTGTGTTTTATTAGTTTACATGTGTTTAAAGCATGTGGGATGGGTATTTTAAGGCTTAAACTATAAAAATGTTTATTTATATGGTCTTTCTATATCGCGGATTTTCTCCTGTTGCTGATGGGTCTGGAACATAACTTCTGCGATAGGCGGGCAATCACTTGTATTTAAAAACCCGCGAAGTCGTGAATCCGCGAAAAGTGAACCGCGAAGTAGCAAGGGATTACTGTATTGCAAAAATGTATTTATTATTCATTTACTATTATGTAACAAGACCTTAACACACACTTACTTGGGTCATATTAACACTTCCAAAAAAATCAGCAAAGTTTTTCTTCATTTCTGCAATGTGACTGCTAAGAAAACTTAACTCTGGGGTGGTCTAAGGTGGCTTAACTGAGATATTTCTCTCGATAGTACTTATTTAATATAAGACCTGGGAGTGCTTCATATTAACAAGTAATTTTACATCATTTCAATCTGCCACACTACACAGAGATGAACAACTTATCTACTAATGTTTTATAAGTGTCATGAAGACTAAAAGAAGCATTTATTAAGTTCTTGTTACACAAGAGTAAATTAATAATAAATGCATTTTTTGCAGTACCTAAACTAAGCTCCATTTTCCACTGCACTGAAATGTAATAAGCATACAGAACATGCAGTTTCTGCTTTATTCACAATCACTTCCTTAATATACAGTGCATCCGGAAAGTATTCACAGCGCATCACTTTTTCCACATTTTGTTATGTTACAGCCTTATTCCAAAATGGATTAAATTCATTTTTTCCCCTCAGAATTCTACACACAACACCATAATGACAACGTGAAAAAAGTTTACTTGAGGTTTTTGCAAATTTATTAAAAATAAAAAAACTGAGAAATCACATGTACATAAGTATTCACAGTCCCTTGTAGCTCAGGTCAGGTGGAAACTTTTTTATGATTAAATGTTTATTGAAGCAAACAACAACACTACTATAAACCATATACAGTATAGTAATCAGTAGCTGCCAAGAAAGAATTATCAATCAAGTTCAAAGGACCTTGTTTCCAGCACCCATCACTCTTCTACTCCACCGTTTCAGACCTACACAAGGATGAACCTCAACAATTTTGTTAAGGATGACCATGGGAGCCAGCAAGAAAGATGCAACCCTCATAACTTGTTCCTAGGCTCACAAATTAATGAATAAGATGCTTATGTTTTTAACAACAAGCCATCCATCAATGGATCAGCAATGTCAAAGATTGCTATTTAGTAAGTTGGCACCAAATACTTGTTAATCCTAGTGACTAAGAGTTAAAGAAGAATGAAAAAGAGGCATTCCAGCATGAGCTTGAGGAGGAGGGGAGGGGAGACAAGATGAAAGAGAGTCATAAGGTTTCCAGCAAGAGGCCAAAATTATCTGAATTGAAGTGGGAGTAGAGAGGTTCATCAGAAGAAACTTGAGGATGGGAGGAGGTGGATGTACAGTTGTGCTTGAAAGTTTGTGAACCCTTTAGAATTTTCTATATTTCTGCATAAATATGACCTAAAACATCAGATTTTCACTCAAGTCCTAAAAGTAGATAAAGAGAAACCAGTTAAACAAATGAGACAAAAATATTATACTTGGTCATTTATTTATTGAGGAAAATGATCGAATATTACATATTTGTCAGTGGAAAAAGTATGTGAACCTCTAGGAATAGCAGTTAGTTTGAAGGTGAAATTTGAGTCAGGTGTTTTCATTTAATGGGATGACACTCAGGTGTGAGTGGGCACCCTGTGCTTTTTTAAGAACAGGGATCTATCAAAGTCTGCTCTTCACAACACGTTTGTGAAAGTGTATCATGGCACGAACAAAGGAGATTTCCAACGACCTCTGAAAGAGAGTTGTTGATGCTCATCAGGCTGGAAAAGGTTACAAAACCATCTCTAAAGAGTTTGGACTCCACCAATCCATAGTCAGACAGATTGTGTACAAATGGAGGAAATTCAAGACCATTATTACCCTCCCCAGGAGTGGTTGACCAACAAAAATCACTACAAGAGCAAGGCGTGTAATAGTCGGCGAGGTCACAAAGGACTCCAGGGTAACTTCTAAGCAACTGATGCCACTCTCACATTGGCTAATGTTCATGTTCATGAGTACACCATCAGAAGAACACTGAACAACAATGGTGTGCATGGCAGGGTTGCAAGGAGAAAGCCACTGCTCTCCAAAAAAAAAAACATTGCTGCTCGTCTGCAGTTTGCTAAAGATCACAAACCAGAAGGACGGATGAGACCAAAATAGAACTTTTTGGTTTACATGAAAAGCGTTATGTTTGGAGAAAGGAAAACAATGCATTCCAGCATAAGAACCTTATCCCATCTGTGAAACATGGTGGTGGTGGTGGTAGTATCATGGTTTGGGCCTGTTTTGCTGCATTTGAGCCAGGACGGCTTGCCTTCATTGATGGAACAATGAATTCTGAATTATATCAGAGAATTCTAAAGGAAAATGTCAGGACATCTGTCCATGAACTGAATCTCAAGAGAAGGTGGGTCATGCAGCAAGACAACGACCCTAAGCACACAAGTCGTTCTACCAAAGAATGGTTAAAGAAGAATAAAGTTAATGTTTTGGAATAGTCAAGTCAAAGTCCTGACCCTAATCCAATCAAAATGTTGTGGAAGGACCTGAAGTAAGCAGTTAATGTGAGGAAAGCTGTTCTGTACGGAGGAATGGGCTAAAATTCCTCAAAGCCAGTGTGCAGGACTGATCAACAGTTACCTGAAACGTTTAGTTGCAGTTATTGCTGAAAAGTGGGGCACACCAGATGCTGAAAGCAAAGGTTCACATACTTTTGCCACTCACAAATATGTAATATTCAATCATTTTCCTTAATAAATAAATGACCAAGTATGATATTTTTGTCTCATTTGTTTAACTGGTTTCTCTTTATCTACTTTTAGGACTTGAGTGAAAATCTGATGTTTTAGGTCATATTTATGCAGAAATATAGAAAATTCTAAAGGGTTCACAAACTTTCAAGCACAACTGTAGATAGACAGAAGTTGTGCACTGTTAATGTACTTTAGCTTAAATCCTCAAAGAGAAACGCAAAGTAAATTTTGGTAACAGAAATTAAAAACAGCAATAATGTATTTAATTTAATTGGTCTTTTCAATACAAGCAAGTATAAATTAAAATTTTACACCATAAAAATACTTCATATACTGTAAATGTACAGACAGTATACTGTTTTCATCATAAATATTTTATGCCTCACTGTCTTTAACATCTTGACTTACAAGGAGTATATGATGGCTAATGTTTTCAAATACGATATTAGAAAGTTTATGTTCTGTACTTCACAAAAAGTTTCTGTATAATGTTTAACCCTTTTCTAAGAATATGTCCTGTACAGTTGTAAGAACAGCACTTGCTGTTGTGTAACTAAACAGTTCACCATCATATCTTATCACGCCACTGCTCTATCCAGGTAAGAGCAGCGTCATTAACATTCTTAAGATCTTCATCGGAACATGTAGGGCCGCTGGAACATTCATGGAGAATGTGGTCCATTGTTTGGGTGGGCTCACCACAAGGGACATTCTGCACTTGTTGCGAGTCCCCATCTAAACAGGCTGTTCCTTGTTTTGCCCACCTTTGACCTAGCTCGGTTAACACTAGAATTACCAGAGTCTACGAAAAAACTTGTAGATCCGGCCCACCTTAAAACCGTTCTCACCTCTCTTTTGTCTTCTAAATGTGCCGATTAAGAGGAGCAGCGAACAGCCGGCTATTCCATCCCCCACCGTCGCAGAACGTTCACTAAGTTTTCCCAGCTCATGCCTTGTTTGATTACCTGGGAGTGACTGAACTGCTGGAGTTTTAGAATAGAAATAATAGATCGCCATTTGGAATACATGCATTTCATGCGTGATCCGTTTCTACAGTAATCTGTGTAAACACATTGCTAAAACAGAAACTTTTTCATATTTTAGTAATAAATGTTACAAAATGTAGGCATAAACTATAGAATGTATAAAGCCCGAGTTCCTAATATCAAATAAACACTTCCACAAAAACTCAACACACCATATAACAGCTTCCGTGGCGTAGCGCGCTAAGATTTGCCTCTCAGACCGAGTAGCTTTTCTCTGCCTCACAAACATGAGTTCAATTCCCCGCTGGGGATAAAGTGTTACTTCTTTTTATTCTTTTTAACCTCAAACGGACATAAAATTTGTAAATTGGTATGCACTGTCAGTTAATGAGATCGTTATATTTTCATTTGGGATGCTCCTTTTAAAATATTTTTTTAACAATTGAGACTGCAATTAACATGAACAACTGTCCTTATAACTTATTTTTTTCAAGATCCATAACACACAGACAGACAGAGCACTGCGTAATACAGAGACAGACAGGCAGAGATATACAAACAAACAGGGAAGGCACATGTACTGAAAGAAAAAAAAATCAACATGCGCGTTGTTTCTGCAGCACTGAATAAGCTCACCCGCTCTAACATCACCCCTCCCCGATCTGGCTCTCTAAGTAACAGCGCAAGTACAGACGCAAACCAAGTGTAATCAAGAGTCCTGGTTCGATCCCCACTCACTCCTATATTTGCTGTTTTCAGTAGTAAGCTGCTCTTTTTGTTAATATTATACAGTACACACATGCACTTGATTTGTGTCTGTACTTGCGCTGTTACTTAGAGAGTCAGATCGGGGGAGGGGTGATGTTAGAGCGGGTGAGCTCATTCAGTGCTGCAGAAACAACGCACATGTTGATTTTTTTTTTCTTTCAGTACATGTGCCTTCCCTGTTTATTTGTATATCTCTGCCTGTCTGTCTCTGTATTACGCAGTGCTCTGTCTGTCTGTGTGTTATGGATCTTGAAAAAATAAGTTATAAGGACGGTTTGCTGACTTGGAGCACCACTGCCTTACTGTGCCACAGAGACGCGAGTTCGATTCCCAGCTTTGAAGAAAGTGGTTTTTTTTTTTCCTCAAACGGACATTGAATTTATAAATTGGTATGCACTGTAAATCGTTAACTTTAAAATGTCAGTCGCGGTTATTTCTGTTGATTAATTCATGCTTTTTTACTTAGAGTCAGAACAGGAGCTTTTTCAGCTTATTCAGCTTCTGATCTGACTCAAACAGCGCCAGTATAACTTCACACCCAACCTGACGCTGTTCGTTTTCAAATAATATTGCATTACTTCGACGATGTTTTCTGATTGGTACTATTCGCGTCATAAAATGATTTCTTCAAAATGTCACATATATTTGTCTCTTTCTTTTTTTAAAATGTGCGTTGTAGCACTCAGCAACTGGCCACCTGCATGTTCTTGCGCACACTAAATCAGACAGCGCTATATGCAATCATCAGATTCAAATGTTAACAGTTATATAGCACAGAATGGAAATCAGCAGTTCTTAGCATTCCACCTACTGTAACTTGCTTTCTTTTTTCTTCGGTTATAGTCTTGAATAAAAGTGCACTTGTTTTGTTATACTTTTACATCAACATATGTTCCTGTGTTTGAGCTACATGGGCATGCTCAAAAAATACACGTATAATGCCACGAAAAGTGCATGCAGACACTTCAGTTTCCAAGCATTGGTACGACAATGCAGTCACAAGTACACTGCAGAGCTTTAGCGCGTCTTTATGTGAAAACAGCATCAGATGGGGAGTGTCTGATGATTGCATATAGCGCTGAAGTTACTGCTCTTTACTATGCTTTCCTCTGCATGTCCTGGAGTACAAAAGAAACAGCATACAGCAACACATGGGAACTGGCAATACTGGGGGAAAAAAAACACGTGGTCGTATGTATCGTGATACACTGCAGAACTATAGCGTGTCTTTATGTAAAAACAGCAGTGTCAGGTGGGGGGCGGTAGGGATGGATCCTGAACGCGACTGAGACAATGAAAAGTGAATTTTAAAAAAATAAAGCTAACCTTTACAAATATCATAAATTACACTGGCTGTTACAGACTGAAATCAAATGTATCATTTTATTCTAAAATAGTGAAAATAAGCACACTTCTCAAATGGGAGTTGTGCAGGATCGAACACATGACCTTCTGATTCCCAGTCAGCGACTGATACTGTTACGCCACGGAAGCAGTGATAGTTAAGTCATGTCAATGTCTCACACTAAGGCGGTTTTTTTTTGGCGGTGGCTTTTTTTTGTACCTTTTGTGAAAGTGTTTCTTTGATATTTGGACTTCAGGCTTCATACATTATATAGTTTATGCCTACATTTTGTCATTTGCTACTAGAATATTGTAAACCGTTTCTGTTTTAACAATGTGTTTACACAGATTACTGTAAAAATGCAACACATATGAAATGCGTGTGTTCCAAATAACAATCTTATTATTTCTACTCTAAAACTCCACTTCACTCCCAGATAATCAATCAAGGCATTAGCTGGGAAAAGCTTGTTTACGTTCTAAGTCGTTGGGGGGATGGAATAGCCGGCTGCTGGCAGCTTGTCTTTATCAGTACATTTAGATGACAAAAGACGCTGGCGGAGAGGTAAGAAAGGTTTTAAGAAGCGATTTAAGGTGGGCCGGATCTACGAGTTTTTTCGTAGGCTCTGGTAGTTCTAGTGTTAAGCGCGACCCAGCCTTTCCTAGATGGGGATGTTCCATTGGGTAGATGCTCTTGAGGTGTAGGAAGAGCTTCATTGGGAGGGCTACAGTCAGTCTCTTGCCACCTCTCGAGCATATGTTTTGTGGACTGCTTTGTATTAAGGGGTTCCACTGTGGCAAAACTCTGACGAGAAGGTAGTCAGTGATTTACCTCCTGGTGATGGTGAAGTGGGTGTCTGGAGCCCATCAGTTGCTTGAACCTTTCTACTCTTGAACTACTTTCTCGTCGTATATGGGAAGGTGCAATCCCGGCCAGCCTATATAAAACAGGAAGGCGCGTTGTTTGCAATGTGCCGGTGATGATTCGGCATGCACTATTTAGCTCAGGGTCAACCTTGTTGGCATGGGTTGACCTAGCCCACACTGGTGCACAATACTCTGCTGTTGAATAACAGAGTGCCATGGCCGTTGATTGCAGGGTCTTAGGGTCTGCTCCCCAGGATATGTTTGCTAGCTTGCTAAGGAGATTATTCCTGCTGGATATCTTCTTTTTGAGTTTAAAAATATGTTCTTTAAAAGACAGTGTCCTGTCCAGAGTGATGCCTAAGTAAACAGGATGTTTGTTGTTCTTCAGTACTTTGTCATTCCACCTGATCTCTAGAGTTGTGTTTGCTTGTCTATTGTTAAGACGAAAGGTACAGACCTGTGTCTTCCCTGGGTTGGCATTAAGGAACCATTTAGTGTAATACTCAGAGGTTGTTGAGGGCACTGGTAAGTCTCTTTTGGATATCTTGGAAGGAAACAGACTGGGAGGCTAAGCAGAGATCATCTGCATAAATTAACCTCCCAATGTTGGTGAACACAGGCTGGTCGTTGTTACAGATATTGAACAGAACAGGAGCCAGCACTGAACCTTGAGGAAGTCCATTTTTCTGATTCCTCCAGTGACTATTTTTACCGTTAAAATAAAAAAATGGTTACTTTAGAACCATGTTGACATTCTTTTTCAAGAACTATACTGTCCTTATTATGGTAATGGGTAAAAAAAACAAAAAAAAAAAAACAAATAAATAAAAACTAACACAGCAAGGTGTACCTTGGTGGTCCAAAGCCCAATCAAAATATTACTTTCTTTTTGTTACCTAAAAATTAAATATAGAGTAAATATTACAGAAATTTTAAAAGTATACTGGGTTAGTGCTGCTTCAATCAAATCCCAAGAGCAGTTTTTGTCTGTATGAAGTTTACATGTATTCTGGGTAGCTAAGTGTATTTTCATCCCACTTACACAATTACACACATACTGTATGTAATAAATTTAAGGGTTAATGGCAGTGCCTTCTACAAGGTGTTATTGCAAAAAAATACATATAAAATATATAGTGCTAGTGACTAACCCTAGGTTTTGTTAATGGTCACTGGAAAACACAATTTTACTGGAAACTGTATTATACTGAATTCAGGCAAGTAAATAATAGGAATAATGGGAATTTTAGGTAAAAATATCATTTCACCCGGTAGCATAACCTATAAAAATGGTAGCTTCTATCGGATTTAAACGTAATGCCTTGATCTTTAATCTCTCACTGTTACAAAGTTTTGGAAGGTCTAGATCAAAACCAGTTAACACTAGAATTACCAGAGCCTACGAAAAAACTCGTAGATCCGGCCCACCTTAAATCCGTTCACACCTCTCTGCCAGCATCTTTTGTCATCTAAATGTGCTGATAAAGACAAGCTGCCAGCAGCTGGCTATTCCATTCCCCCACCGACTTAGAAGGTGCACGAACTTCTCCCAGCTCATGCCTTGATTGATTATCTGGGAGTGGAGTTTTAGAGTGGAAACAGATCGTTATTTGGAACACACGCATTTCATGTGTGTTCTGTTGCTACAGTAATAATAATTCAGTACATTTATATAGCGCATTTCTCAGTACTCAAAGCGCTATCCAGACAGGGAGGAACCAGGAAGCGAACCCACAATCTTCCACAGCCTCCTTAATGCAAAGCAGCAGCACTATCACTGTGCCATGTGTAATCTGTGTAAACACATTGTTAAAACAGAAACTTTTTCATGAAATGCGTGTGTTCCAAATAACAATCTATTATTTCCACTCTAAAACTCCACTTCACTCCCAGATAATCAATCAAGGCATGAGCTGGGAGAAGTTCGTGTACGTTCTAAGTCGGTGGGGGGATGGAATAGCCGGCTGCAGGCAGCTTGTCTTTATCAACACATTTAGATGACAAAAGATGCTGGCGGAGAGGTGTGAACGGGTTTAAGGTGGGCCGGATCTCTGAGTTTTTTCATAGGCTCTGGTAATTCTAGTTATAATCGTGATTTACTTTAACTTATTACACATAGCATTAACATTTTCAGACTGCACATTTACGTGGCCCATGGAATGAATTGAATGTTTTAAGTACTGCGCAATAAAGAACCACCCTTCAATGTTCTTTAGGAGACGACTTTACTGACCTGTGCAAGTGTTTGAATTGACCAAGGTATGCCGTCGCACCTGGCTTATGTTGTATCCAGGACGTGATGGGTTTCGACACCCAGTTCTCCGGAATATTGTACAGTGCATCTGGAAAGTATTCACAGCGCATCACTTTTTCCACATTTTGTTATGTTACAGCCTTATTCCAAAATGGATTAAATTCATTTTTTTTCCTCAGAATTCTACACACAACACCCCATAATGACAACGTGAAAAAAGTTTACTTGAGGGTTTTGCAAATGTATTAAAAATAAAAAAACTGAGAAATCACATGTACATAAGTATTCACAGCCTTTGCTCATTATTTTGTCGATGCACCTTTGGCAGCAATTACAGCCTCAAGTCTTTTTGAATATGATGCCACAAGCTTGGCACACCTATCCTTGGACAATTTCGCCCATTCCTCTTTGCAGCACCTCTCAAGCTCCATCAGGTTGGATGGGAAGCATCAGTGCACAGCCATTTTAAGATCTCTCCAGAGATGTTCAATCGGATTCAAGTCTGGGCTCTGGCTGGGCCACTCAAGGACATTCACAGAGTTGTCCTGAAGCCACTCCTTTGATATCTTGGCTGTGTGCTTAGGGTCGTTGTCCTGCGGAATGACGAATCGTTGCCCCAGTCTGAGGTCAAGAGCGCTCTGGAGCAGGTTTTCATCCAGGATGTCTCTGTACATTGCTGCAGTCATCTTTCCCTTTGTCCTGACTAGTCTCCCAGTTCCTGCCGCTGAAAAACATCCCCACAGCATGATGCTGCCACCACCATGCTTCACTGTAGGGATGGTGCCAGGTTTCCTCCAAACGTGACGCCTGGCATTCACACCAAAGAGTTCAATCTTTGTCTCATCAGACCAGAGAATTTTCTTTCTCATGGTCTGAGAGTCCTTTAGGTGCCTTTTGGCAAACTCCAGGCGGGCTGCCATGTGCCTTTTACTAAGGAGTGGCTTCCGTCTGGCCACTCTACCATACAGGCCTGATTGGTGGATTTCTTCAGAGATGGTTGTCCTTCTGGAAGGTTCTCCTCTCTCCACAGAGGACCTCTGGAGCTCTGACAGAGTGACCATTGGGTTCTTGGTCACCTCCCTGACTAAGGCCCTTCTCCCCCGATCGCTCAGTTTAGATGGCCGGCCAGCTCTAGGAAGAGTCCTGGTGGTTTCGAACTTCTTCCACTTACAGATGATGGAGGCCACTGTGCTCATTGGGACCTTCAAAGCAGCAGAAATTTTTCTGTAACCTTCCCCAGATTTGTACCTCGAGACAATCCTGTCTCGGAGGTCTACAGACCACTCCTTTGACTTCATGCTTAGTTTGTGCTCTGACATGAACTGTCAGCTGTGGGACCTTATATAGACAGGTGTGTGCCTTTCCAAATCATGTCCAATCAACTGAATTTACCACAGGTGGACTCCAATTAAGCTGCAGAAACATCTCAAGGATGATCAGGGGAAACAGGATGCACCTGAGCTCAATTTTGAGCTTCATGGCAAAGGCTGTGAATACTTATGTACATGTGCTTTCTCAATGTTTTTATTTTTAATAAATTTGCAAAAATCTCAAGTAAACTTTTTTCACGTTGTCATTATGAGGTGTTGTGTGTAGAATTCTGAGGACAAAAATGAATTTAATCCATTTTGGAATAAGGCTGTAACATAACAAAATGTGGAAAAAGTGATGCGCTGTGAATACTTTCCGGATGCACTGTATGTAATTCACCACCTCCATCCCCCCTATTCTTCAACACAAATTATATAAGTGCAATCAGCAATGCAAGGGGGTCAACATTGCCTCACCTCATCAAATTTGTATGTATTTATACCAATTTGTGAGGAGTAAGAAGCAGCCAACAGAGTAGAGAGCGCTGCATGTGCTCAAGGACACAATTTGCTAAGCATGTCTTCTTTGAGCTTCACTGACCTTTCATTGCTCCACTTTCCTTTTGAAAGTTGAGTTGCATTCATTTGCATAAAGTGTCAGGACAATTTGTCTGCACAATTCCTTCAATTTCTTCTCGGAGCACAGCTGAAAAAAGGCCGCAATAGGATCCACTACCCAAGAATATGCCACTCAATACGGCATTATTACCAAAATATAAAAAAAACCAAACAGGTCAGCTAATTTTCTTTTTTCAATAACATTTCCAAATCTGTCAAAATGTTTTTGAGATTTGGGAGTATTTAGTTTTTCTATTGTTGGTGGGGTTTTTACCCCTAAATAATGATAAATCAAAATGTCCATTCTTAGCAGATAACAAATGTCACAGATGTACAATCTTGCTAAATTTCACCTTTTTCACAAAATGGGGAATATTATTTTGGTTGATGATTGAGTTTTGCATTAGAATGTTTATAGACCAATCAACTGCGGCATTAAAACCACCGACAAGTGAAATGAGTAACATGGATTCTTTTATTACAATGGCACCTGTCAAAGGGTGGGATATGTTAGACAACAGCATAAAGAAACATAGGGATAGATATATATAGAGATACATTCAAACAATTATTACATACATACACAATGGATCTGTAGATTTAATTATATAAGGATACAATTGTCAATTTTGCCCATCAATCTACACTCAATAACCCATAATTAACAAAGTGAAAGCAGGTTAGGTGCATTGGCGATCCTAAATTGTCCCTAGTGTGTGTACCCTGCGGTGGGCTAGTACCCTGCCCGGGGTTTGTTTCCTGCCTTGTACCCTGTGTTGGGTGGGATTGGCTCCAGCAGACCCCCCATGACCCTGTAGTTAGGATATAGCAGTGTGTTGGATAATGAATGGATGGATGGATGAAAGCATTTTTGGAAAGTTTTGCAAATTTTTGCTTGAGTGAACAAGGTTTAAAAAAAAAAAAAAAGGAAGTCATAAACGTCTAAAAATAATGATGGTAATACTATAGTACTGCACCCCCACCAAAACACCACCCCCAGGTAAACATACAATTGGCGATAAACTTGAAAACAAATTCTTGAGTGAGCTAAAATAAAATCTCGCATGTTAAGTCAAGTTTAGTTCAACTGACTTTTTTCCATTGTACGATATATACATAGTGCACATTGCAAGGTTACATTATGGGTTTTGTGAACTTTTTATTCGACTTTTCATTGTGTTCAGTTTTGTAAGTTTATTTGCTAACAATTTCAGTTCTTATTGGTTGCAAGTTTTGCTTCCTCACTTTCTGTGACGTAAATAGGTTTAGGATATAAACTTGGCCTCCTTTTGGAAATTTGAGGAAGCAACACTGATATTAGCACTGCCTGAATCTAAAAGACAAATACAGTCGCAGCATTAGAAACCATTAACCAGGAAAAAAAAAAAAGGCTGTGAATTATCAGGAAGGAAAGGAAGGTGGAAATCTTGCTAAATTGATGTTTACAAAATCCTACAAAACAATATTAATGAAACTCTGGAAACTGAAATCACTTACCTTGCATACTCTGTCGAAGGGGTTTCATATTAAAGATTTTTTGAAATTTCATTATAAAAATAAAGTACTTCACTGCACACAATGAAAAGCACATTCCTGTAATAAGGTGGCTACTGGTTCAGTATCTTTCTTGGTTTCAGCATTGTAAATGGAGACGAAAAAACAATTTCAAATTGGTGACTTGAACTCAAACATGCCAGTTTTACACATAAAAGGAAGGTGGAAAAAACTTTTAAAAAATTCTTCTTGTAGATTGCATAAATGAATAAGAACTACAAAAAACGGGAAAGGTGTTCCTTTGCAGCAACAGAAAGCTGCATTTTTTAAACAAGGAAATGATCCTATTAAAGACAGAACCAAAGGTTTTATTAATAATATACTAACAGGAGAAATAAAATCTGGCCAATACCATTTATTAATAATTACACAAGTCTTATATGACTCCTAAATTACCATCTTAGCCACCATTTGATATTAAACCTGAACATGATTATGGTTTTATTCTGTGTTTTATAAAACATCTAATTAGTCTGTTAATATTACTGATGCTGAATCCCATTTTCTGTTTCCTATTACAAAAAAGACATTGATTGTATGAAAACTAGCAGACTTTTTTTTATTTGTAGGAAATTAAAGCATTTTATGTTTTTAAAAATTACAGTGAACAAGATAGACAATATTAGAATAATTGTATTACTAATACTAATATATGGTCCTTGTATTTAGCATTTTTACACTATTTCTCAAGTTTCAATCTAGATATGAACTGCTAAGGCTGGTGTCAATGTTAGCAATACTGAATTATTGTATTTTTCCATTTTAGATGTACCATGTTTCATTATAAAATACTATGTTTAACACTGATTTTCATTATTGGAGATGACCGAGGAAGACCTATTTGTTTCTGTTTTTTCTTCCTTTCTTGCATTTCAGAGGATTAGAACTCTAAATTGTTAATTTAATTTGTGACTCGAAGAGAGAAAAGATGTGGGAGAAAGAGACAGAGAGCTATTCTGAACTGTTTCTTTGTATCTACTGTTGCATCTGAATCGTAAAGATCACCACAAATTGAAGAAAGCATGGGTAAGACATGTATTTCTAATTTGGTAATAAAAGTAAACAGACATGTATTAATCTGCTCTGCAATCTGATATTTTATTATCAAAATAATCTGACATAGAGCTTGATTATATTACAGTAGTGGGAAACTTAGCAAAACGCAGATGAATCTGGACAATTTTTATGCTCTCTCCAAAGAAAATTAAGTTTAGCCTTTTTGTTAATTTACAATATACACACTCAAAATGTTATAATGGCTGGGGACTTCACCTATGAATTAACCGCTGTTTAACGCTGCTGATCTTCAACAATGACTACTACAAAACTGTCAGACAAATGGTGATTTCACCACTTACACTGCACTCTTAAGTGGATCATAATTTCTCACAAGTCCATTAATCTTTAATAACAATTTGGTGTCTTCAAATCTTGCAGGGTAAGATGTCATTATTTGTGACTATGGTCTAATTTTTCTGTAACTTTAAATGACCAGCTTTCATTAGTTCAACCTGCAACTAGAGGTTTAGTCCATGCTTGTTAGAAGATTATTTTAATCTCAGTATAAATGTATATATTGTTTAATAACTTATCTTTTACAGATATCTGTCAGAACTACGTAAGAAACACTTAAAATATACTTAAGGGTAGAAGGATAATTTGCCATGTAATGCAAAAAAAAAAAAAAATCAAATGAGAAGGACA
>NC_041411.2:52185995-52198495 GCF_900747795.2 Erpetoichthys calabaricus
TCATTTTTAGATAGTGCAAACTGTTTCTTCTTCATTGACGTTTTCTCTTGGAGAGTTTTTTTCATTTCATTGAAAATGAAAGCAGCAGCTGCCAAAATATGTAGCTTTCTTATTAATTTTTCAACATTGTGTAAAATAAATGTATAAAGTAACATAAAAGGTTTAAATACTGGTTATCCTTTTACACTAAAATATTACTAAAGAGATACAAAAAAAGTAAAATGGATATGTTCTTTTTCTTTAAGGAGATTAAATATTACTGAAGAAAGAAAAAAAAAAAATTAAACAGCCAAATGGGGCTATGCATACGAAGTTAAAAGGTTTAAATAAAACAGAAATATATATTTTATTTTTACTTGCTTAACTTGTGGAGGGTGTATCCTGTAGCAAAGCCCTAACTTTTTTCGTGAAAGCCCGTTTCAGTCAATAAGTTTTAAAAAAACGTGTAAAGATATTGACAATAAGCTAAGCAAACCCAGGAAGACATGGAATCGTTTAAATCAAGTATCATTACATCTTCCTTTCTTAAAGAGAAGTAAGGCAGTACTTATAAGCTTACATATTTATATATAGACATACATACATATATATACATATACATACATACATACATATATATATACATATACATACATACATACATACACATACATACATACATACATACACATACATACACATACATACATACATACATACATACATACATACATACATACATACATACATACATACATACATACATACATACATACATACATACATACATATATATATATATATATATATATCCGAAGCCGTGCAAGCACACTCTTGAGAATGCAACGTATAGTTGTACAGAAGAAAAGCAATCTTGCCTCAAATGAATGGCAACCTTTTGTAGGTCTATGAACTTAATTTAAACTTTAGGTTTACACGGTGCTTTCTTTCCGAAGTACCTGCACTCATGAATATGTCTGCATGTGCCAGTCGGTCAAATCCACGCGCTTCGCACCGGCGAAGTACCGCTTTTAAATTTTTATTAAGAAGAAAATAAAACCTTTTTAAATTGAGGGAAAATATACTAATAACAGTTTGTTAAGGATCTGCTTTTTTGTGAAACTGCCTTTACTCGAGTGATCACTTCGACCTGACTTCGTGGCCAACTATAAGCGTTACCTGGTAGGTAACCACCCATACAATCAGATTGTGAATCAGACTACGAATGCCGTGAATGTAATTACACACTCACTGCACTTGCTTACGGTAATCGAACCTCGGACGTCAGCGCTAGAGGGGCTTAGCAGCGGTGAAGTACTGCTTTTAAATTTTAATTAAGAACAAAAGAAAACATCAGAGGTTCGATTCCCGTAAGGGAGTGAAGTGAGTGGCCGGTTACCTACCAGGTAACGCTTATGGTTGGACAGCAAGTGACGTAACATCAGCCACCGTGCCTTCAGTTGTGAGAAGCAGATCATAGAATGATTGAAAATAGTTTTGCATTTACCTTTTTAGTAAAAGGCGAGCTTTTAAGCCTGAGAAATCACCCCGTAAATGCACACGTTTAATTGCACGTGTTAATATGTATGGTTACACAGTATTAAAAGACAGTGAACAACGTCAGTTACCTTTGTTCATGCGTTTGATAAAAGGCGAGCTTTTAAGCCTGAGAAATCACCCCGTAAATGCACACGTTTAATTGCACATGTGTTAATATGTATGCTTACACAGTATTAAAAGACAGTCAAAAATTAACGTCATTTACCTTCGTTCCCGCGTTTGACTCGTCCTGTAAATCTCTTCCTTGTTTTTAGTTCACGTGATTACGTAGGAGGCGTGATGACGCGATACGTGACTCCGCCTCCTCCATTAGAGTATATGGACAAAAAACATGTTCCAGTTATGACCATTACGTGTAGAATTTCGAAATGAAACCTGCCTAACTTTTGTAAGTAAGCTGTAAGGAATGAGCCTGCCAAATTTCAGCCTTCTACCTACACGGAAAGATGGAGAATTAGTGATGAGTCAGTCAGTCAGTGAGGGCTTTGCCTTTTATTAGTATAGATAAATTGTTGTTTAACATTTCAAAGAGGTTGTACCTTATTTTACAGGCACTGTAAAAAGTGCTTGAACATTAGCAATACACTCAAACTATTAAATAAGTCATACAAACAATAAATTCATAACCAAAGCTTTCCAGTTTTAAAGGAAACAGATATAAAGAGATTGCACCATTGCAGTTTCCTGACTTGTGGTTGAATATTGATTCAAGACATCTGCCATAATTTTGACCAATCAGATAGTAAGGATTTTAGCAGATGACACTATGCTATCACAATATAAACTGACACGCTTTGATAGACTGAATAGCCTCTTATTAATGGTTCTAAAAATTCTAATGACTTTACTAATTAATGTAGGAATGGATGATACAGTATATCAGTCGAATTGGTATACCAGATGAATTCTTTTTATAATGTAGATTTTGGAAAAAAAATTTCACTTGTAGGCCAAAAATTACTGAAAAACTTGAAAAAAACAGCTAAGCATAAAATAATATAGGGCTGTTACAATGATGAAATTTTAGTTGATGATTAATGGTCATACAAATAATTGCAATTTACGATTTGTCTTTTGGGCGGCACGGTGGCGCAGTGGGTAGCGCTGCTGTCTCGCAGTTGGGACACCTGGGGACCTGGGTTCGCTTCCCGGGTCCTCCCTGCGTGGAGTTTGCATGTTCTCCCCGTGTCTGCGTGGGTTTCCTCCGGGCGCTCCGGTTTCCTCCCACAGTCCAAAGACATGCAGGTTAGGTGGATTGGCAATTCTAAATTGGCCCTAGTGTGTGCTTGGTGTGTTGGTGTGTTTGTGTGTGTCCTGCGGTGGGTTGGCACCCTGCCCAGGATTGGTTCCTGCCTTGTGCCCTGTGTTGGCTGGGATTGGCTCCAGCAGACCCCCGTGACCCCTGTGTTCGGATTCAGCGGGTTAGAAAATGGATGGATGGATGGATTTGTCTTTTCGTGTTCATTTTGTAACACTATTATAGAGGAAGACTAATAATAGTTTAGCAATACAAATACACCTTATGAAAAAGAGCTAATTATTGGCTTTGAAAATTGGAACATGTAAGTAAAAACTGAAATTTCTGTTTGCTGTTGAGACACTGTAAACAAAAAATTGTACAGGGAAAATATGATATTAATAACATACAGTGCATCCGGAAAGTATTCACAGCGCATCACTTTTTCCACATTGTGTTATGTTACAGCCTTATTCCAAAATGGATTAAATTCATTTTTTTTTCTTCAGAATTCTACACACAACACCCCATAATGACAACATGAAAAAAGTTTACTTGAGATTTTTGCAAATTTATTAAAAATAAAAAAATTGAGAAAGCACATGTACTGTACATAAATATTCACTGCCTTTGCCATGAAGCTCAAAATTGAGCTCAGGTGCATCCTGTTTCCCCTGATCATCCTTGAGATGTTTCTGCAGCTTAATTGGAGTCCACCTGTGGTAAATTCAGTTGATTGGACATGATTTGGAAAGGCACACACCTGTCTATATAAGGTCCAACAGTTCACAGTTCATGTCAGAGCACAAACCAAGCATGAAGTTAAAGGAATTGTCTGTAGACCTCCGAGACAGGATTGTCTCGAGGTACAAATCTGGGGAAGGTTACAGAAAAAAGTTCTGCTGCTTTGAATGTCCCAATGAGCACAGTGGCCTCCATCATCCGTAAGTGGAAGAAGTTCGAAACCACCAGGACTCTTCCTAGAGCTGGCCGGCCATCTAAACTGAGCGATCAGAGGAGAAGGGCCTTAGTCAGGGAGGTGAGCAAGAACCCGATGGTCACTCTGTCAGAGCTCAGAGGTCCTCTGTGGAGAGAGGAGAACCCTCCAGAAGGACAACCATCTCTGCAGCAATCCACCAATCAGGCCTGTATAGTAGAGTGGCCTGACGGAAGCCACTCCTTACTAAAAGGCACATGGTAGCCCGCCCTGGAGTTTGCCAAAAGGACTTTCAGACCATGAGAAAGAAAATTCTCTGGTCTGATGAGCCAAAGATTGAACTCTTTGGTGTGAATGCCAGGTGTCACGTTTGGAGGGAAACCAGGCACCGCTCATCACCAGGCCAATACCATCCCTACAGTGAAGCATGGTGGTGGCAGCATCATGCTGTGGGGATGTTTTTCAGCGCAGGGACTGGGAGACTAGTCAGGATAAAGGGAAAGATGACTGCAGCAATGTACAGAGACATCCTGGATGAAAACCTGCTCCAGAGCGCTCTTGACCTCAGACTGGGGCGACGGTTCATCTTTCAGCAGGACAACGACCCTAAGCACACAGCCAAGATATCAAAAGGAGTGGCTTCAGGACAACTTTGTGAATGTCCTTGAGTGGCCCAGCCAGAGCCCAGACTTGAATCCGATGGAACATCTCTGGAGAGATCTTAAAATGGCTGTGCACTGACGCTTCCCATCCAACCTGATGGAGCTTGAGAGGTGCTGCAAAGAGGAATGGGCATAACTGGCCAAGGATAGGTGTGCCAAGCTTGTGGCATCATATTCAAAAAAGACTTGAGGCTGTAATTGCTGCCAAAGGTGCATCAACAAAGTACTGAGCAAAGGCTGTGAATACTTGTGTACATGTTATTTCTCAGTTTTTTTATTTTTAATAAATTTGCAAAAACCTCAAGTAAACTTTTTTCACGTTGTCATTATGGGGTGTTGTGTGTAGAATTCGGAGGAAAAAAAATGAATTTAATCCATTTTGGAATAAGGCTGTAACATAACAAAATGTGGAAAAGAGTGATGCGTTGTGAATACTTTCCGGATGCACTGTAAATAAGCAAGGTACCATGGCCAAAACAGGACATATCCCTGGCATCCACAACCAATCACTGGTTAGGTAGATTCTGGGAAAGGACACTAATATACAGCATTTACATTATCTGGCTTAAGGCAACTTGTCACTGTCGTGATGGCCAGTATTGCCAGCCATATTAAACATTCTCTCAGGGACAGTACCTGTTGCACAAATGCACATGTATTTTCTTGCTAACTTGCCATTAAAGGGAACCTTGTTTACCTTTAAAAATAACTAGTAATATAATGCAATACTTATTTCCTGAAGTAAAAATACCCGTGCTAATGAAAAAATAAAACAGGTATGCATTACTACAGAAGATTATAACTGTCACTCAGAAAAAATGATTATGTTATTTCGCACAAGTATTGCCTTTTTTTGCAAAGATGTTGCCTGCTGCTGTCAGAGTAAAGACTGGTTTATACTTTCTATGTGAAGTTTGTGCAAGATCAAAAACCAAAACAATACTGTTCCATCAGCTCAGAGAGCTGCTTTTAATAGCCAGCTTCTCCAGGTATTCTGCCTCCCATTAGACAGCTCTTAGCATATCTCACTCATGGCCCAACCTAGATTAGCTACAAATATATACAAAACACTTTTCTAAATGGACCCCACATTTCAGGGCATCATAATATTTGGGACAATTGGTATCACAGGTGTTTGTGATTACTCAGGCATGTTTCACTGCCTCAGAGTAACCATGAGATATCTAGGCTTGCTTCTATCTACAGACTACATTTGGAGCCTATGTTTGCCAGATTTCAACATGAGGACAAGAGAAGCAATTATAATGATGAAAAACAAGAATAAAACCATTACCAATATCAGTAAAACCTTACGATTACCTACAGCAACTGTCTGGAATATGATTAAGAAGAAAGAACCTGCTGGTGAGCTCAGAAATTGCAAAGGAACTGGTAGGCCAAGGATGTCTTCCACAGCTGATGACAGAGGAATAGCATTCTCCTGTTCTTCAACTGCTTTTCCTGGTGAGGGACGCAGCTAAATACAGTATGTGATATGTAGTATTTATTGTATGTCTTACGGATAGTATAGTACAGTATGACTTATAAGGAAACCTAGTCAATTAATAAACAACAGAACACCATATTGTGCCCAAGTGTGCAATCATGCATACAAACAATTCTATATTTCTATACAAATGTAGTCTTAACAATGCATACTCTATAAATAAAGTATATACAGTATATCACTATTTCAGAAGTAGTCTGCATAAGAAAGCAAAGTTATGAATCAACACTATCTTAAGTTACATACCTTCTTTGCTATGTGTCCTTTCCAAAAAAGTTGAAGGCAAATCCATTGCTGATAGCTGAATGTTTAAATTGCATTTTTAATTTATATTTAAAATAACTGACATTTACTCTGTAAAATGTCATTATGAAAAGTACTGGAAATTCTTTACAAGTCACTGCATCTACAATACATATTACACATTAAAATAACATCATTGTTACTCACTTAGTCAGTTCAAGTATGCTTACTGTCGATATCTTACCAGTTCAGTTCTTTCCCTTATTAATTTATTGAACCAGTATTTATCATTATAGATAAATAAATTTAACAATAGATTTAAGTTTGGATAGCTTTGATTCTATTGATTTCTGACCATCTAAAATGTAATGGTCAAGTAATTAACATTCATAATTGGTCTAACCAGCAAAAACAAATTTGAAATGACAGGATAAATACATACTGTACTTTCTTTAGGAATCTTCATCTTCCATACACCTCCTTTTGCATTACTTTCCTCTTCCCTGAATGAAAAAATGACAATTTAAAATAAACTAGGTTTTGTAAGCAACTGACACTGCAGAACAATTTATCAAGCTGAATTCTAAAGTAATACCCACGTACCAGTCTCAGTTGTTTTTAAAGATTTCTACATATTCCTGGTGGATGAAGCATTTTACAACTTTACTTTTCTTTAACTTCATTTTCTCTTTGTTTCACTTCAATGAGCTACTTAGTACAAGAACAATGAATTATGCCAAGGTGTTGACTCTCTTTCACAGTACTATGCCAAAATTCATGGAAGCACTCTAAATCTTGGTATTGTCAGAACATATTTTGCCTCTCTGTTTGTTTTTATCATTTGTTAATAATAGAAACTATCACTTGAGAACTTAAAATGTTTTATACTTTGTGCCACTATCACTGCCTATGACATAAACATGGTGTGAAGTGGATGCCCGGTAGGGACTGTAATTGCAATAACACCACCACAATAAGGGAAGACAGACAGGCCCACCTCAAGTAATGTAAGCTCAAACAAAATTGGCACCAATTGCTGTCTGGGCAGGAAGCTGAATATTGAGCCCAAAATTAAAATGGGTTACCACCATGACAATGCCAAAGATCCTTCACAGTGGTAAAAAGGTACAACCAGCAATACAATATCATGTGTTGGTGGACAAATCCTGTCAATGAGCAGCTACAAAAACATTTTACGACTGAGGTGCAGACAATAAAACTGAAATAACTTAACTACCCAAGGGTGACAAATGTCTCTTGTCGACCTATGCTTGTGGTGTTGAGTGCTGAATTGTTACAGTTTTAATGTAACATTAACTTTCTGAAAATGGGTTTTGTACAAATCTCATGACTGTTTTAAAAGAGGGATTCAAAAAAAGAAAAACAATGAAATGATTTCCATTTCCAAAGAAATGTATCTTGGGGAAAAAAGCATTTTTTTAGAACATTTTTCATAATACAATACATCCTCAAACTTGCTTAATCCAACTCAAAGTTGTGGAGGCTGGAGCCAATCCTGGCAGCACTGAGGGCCCACTTACAAACCCAAACACTCTTTCTGGGATTTATTTAGTGTCCCAAATAAAATAACTCATTCTTTTGGAGATGTAGGAGTAATAGCTGCAGGAAAATTCACACTTGCACATGAAGAAAATGCATACTCAGTATGCCCAATGACCCAGAGGGAAGGGTTTGAATATTTGGTGCTAGATCTGTGAAACAGTACCAGCATGAACTACTGTGTCTGCATTTTGCTAAGAGGGAAATAAATGGACCATAATGATGAATCAGTTTCATTAATTTTCTGTTTAAATGTTGTCTCAATCACATAATGTATATTACTGCCAGAATGTGAATCCCTGAATTATTATTCATAATTTGACCCTCATACATTATCTACCAAAATCTAGGAAAACCTATTCCAGAAAAAGGATATCAGGATTCACTCATGGGGCAAGGCCTGGAAGTGGTGATCAACAAAAGATGATTGATGGCTAGTCAACCCATGTATCCTGGTTAAATTCAACCTCCAAAGCTGTGTGTAGCTACCATGTGGGCTCAGCATCTATAATGCAAAAGGGGAGTATCAAGTAGAGTGCCAGGTGGCGGTCAAATGGTCAAAGGCCATTGGGGCCTACCAGGATGGCTACCCTAGGAGCAACTGATGGACACTAGCTATGAAGGAAGCTGAGAAGATAGATAGATAGACAGATACTTTATTAATCCCAAGGGGAAATTCACAGAAGAAGAAGAATGAGACTTTCAATTCAATGTAAAACCAGCAAACCCCTGATTCTCGAAAGAATCACAAATCCAAGAATGGCAATCACTTTCTATTCCCTCCAATCTTTGGAGGGATGAAAAATCATGGAGGGTGGGTGCGTCCTGGGAAAGTTTGCATTTAATTAAATAAATATATTTGTACTAAACTGTTTCTTTTTGGAGCCGTGGCTCATTTGGTTCTGGTGTTTCAGAAGCATGTTGTAGGCGCCTTCATTCATTGTTTTTATCCATGCGGTCTCGTTTTGTTTTTTCTATGGCTGTGTCGTTAGCTAGAAGTCGTTTGTTGACAGCGGTGGATTCGCGTGCTGAAGTGACCATGGCGGCAGATCCGGGCTTGGAGGTCTACATTACTAAACGAAGGTTGTATATGCGGTGGTGTGCACGTTCGTGTTCGGGCGGCGGTTGTACTATGCACAGCTTGCTTCTGGCCTCCGTGCATATATACAACCTGGTGTGCACGCTTTACCTTAAGTTTAGTTTACCGGTTGTGTTGTTTGAGCGCCACCTACTGACTCTGGGAAGCAGCTGGGTTTGACTCTGGGAAGCCGCTGAGTTTGACTCTGGGGCGCTGAGGCACTGTGCGCATGCGCTTTCGGCACGGCTTGCTTCTGGCGTCTGGCATCCGTGCATATATACAACCTTCGTTTAGTAATATAGATTATACATCTGATTGAAAGGTATCTGAAAACCAATAAAGTGGCAGTTGCAGCAGTTACTGAAGTGAAGGACCACATGTGGATGAATTATGCTGAGGCTAAGGAGAATTGATTTTGAACAGCCTCAGCGAAGATCTGGCAAATTATCTGATACAATTGGAAAGGTAGGCAATATCATTCAAAGACAGTTTTTACAAACATCACAGGGAAATGAAACAAAGACCTCTGCCAAGCCAAGTTTCTAAAACAATACTTATATAAAAACCAGAAACCAAAATTGGAAACAAAAAGTTTCTATTGAAAGGTCAGAATTAAAAGAAAAAAGGAAAGACATGTACTTGTTAATTTGCTAGTACCTATCTAATCCTGGATGAACAGGAAGTGCTTGGAGCAGACCTTTTAAATGATGGCACTGATGTCGCACGTCTGGCACACCTAGTCATTTCTGGCCATTGAAAGCATAGCAATTGTCAATATTACAAGTCACTACATAGTGGTACTCAAAGAAGCAATCAAGGCATTGCGGTAAAACTGTAAATATTTGTAACTCTTTTAAACTAGCAATATTTTTTTACTTTCTTAAATAAGCAGAAAAAAGAAATCACAAAATCCCTAAATAAAGAAGATCCTAGGCAGAAAATTGCAGAGGAAAGCTGGGAAAAATTAAAAAAAACACCCATGTCAAAACATAATCAGGTTGGTACTCAAACTATTCTCAGAAAAGGTAGGCAAATATTGACCTCAAAAGGATAATGTCTAGAGGTAAAGAACACTTTGTGGAACTCCTAAACCTGTTGTATATTCCTCTCTTCAGAGTAGGAAGCAGTGCCAGAAGTATTAGATAGGTTTGGGTCAGCATCTTTGGCTGAGCTCACTTCAGTGATTGTAAGGTACTGTAGTAGCAAGGCCAAATGGCTGGATAGGATCTGACATGAAATACTGAAGGCACATGATTCTGTGGAATCATGAAGTCGTTTCCTTAATGCACCTCTTCAATATGGCATGAAAGGCACGGACAGTGCCTCATAAAACGCAGATTAGACTGGTGGTACACATTTCAAAAAAGGAAACAGCATATATTCCAGATATTGAGGGATCAGAATCCTTGGAGTCCTTAAGACAGTCAATGCTAGAATATTGTAGACTTCTTCAGGCAGCTGAAACACTGATCCAGAAAGAACAATAGGTTTATTGTGTCATTATTGTTAAATGTACAAAGTATATTAAAATTATTACTTGCATGAGCTAACCGACATGCAGCAGAGAAGCACTATCCGGCACCAACTGTGCAGATTCTGTCAGGATCATAGAATGGGTCAACTCTTTACTCTTGCACACATATACTATCTGAGTGGTCATCAGAAATCACCAATCCTATCTGCATATGTTTTGTGAACTTAGAAAAAAGCTTCTTACTGTATACAGTAATCCCTCGCTATATCGCGCTTCGCCTTTCGCGGCTTCACTCTATCGCAGATTTTATATGTAAGGGGCATATTTAAATATATATCGCATGATTTTTTGCTGGTGTGCGGATTTCTGAGGACAATGGGTCTTTTAATTTCTTGGTACATGCTTCCTCAGTTGGTTTGCCCAGTTGATTTCATACAGAGGGACGCTATTGGCAGATGGCTGAGAAGCTACCCAACTTACTTTTCTCTCTCTCTCTCTTGTGCTGACTTTCTCTGATCCTGACGTAGGGGGGTGGAGCAGGGGGGCTGTTCGCACACCTAGACGATACGGACGCTCGTCTAAAAAATGCTGAAAGATTATCTTTACGTTGCTACCTTCTGTGGCAGCTGCTTCGTGAAGCGACATGCTGCACGGTGCTTCGTATACTTAAAAGCTCGAAGGGCACGTATTGATTTCTGACTTGTTTGTTTTTCTCTGTCTCTCTCTCTCTCTCTCTCTCTTTCTCTGCTCCTGACGGAGGGGGTGTGAGCTGCCGCCTTCAACAGCTTTGTGCCGCGGTGCTTCGCATACTTAAAAGCCAAACAGCCCTATTGATTTGTTTACTTTTCTCTATCTCTCTGACATTATCTGCTCCTGATGCGCACTCCTTTGAAGAGGAAGATATGTTTGCATTCTTTTAATTGTGAGATGGAACGGTCATCTCTGTCTTGTCATGGAGCACAGTTTAAACTTTTGAAAAAGAGACAAATGTTTGTTTGCAGTGTTTGAATAACGTTCCTGTCCCTCTACAACCTCCTGTGTTTCTGCGCAAATCTGTGACCCAAGCATGACAATATAAAAATATATATATATAAACATATGGTTTCTACTTCGCAGATTTTCTTATTTCGCGGGTGGCTCTGGAACGCAACCCCCGCGATGGAGGAGGGATTACTGTATTATGTGATGTGAGTGTAAGATTGAGCAGCAAATCAGTTTAGCAGAAACAGCTTTATGAATGATGTACCAAACTGCAGAGGTGAAGTAAGTGCTAAGACTGCAAACAAAGCTGTCTATTCACGAGTCAGTCTCTATCACTATTATATACATACACATATATACATATATATACATATATATACATATATATATATATATATATATATATATATATATATATATATACATATACACATATATATACACATACATATATACATATATATACATACACATATAAATACAATATACATACATATACATATATACAATATATATATATATATATATATATATATATATATACATATACAGTGGAACCTTGGTTCACGAACGTCTCGGTACACGCACAACTCGGTTTACGACCAAAAAGTTCGCCAGACTTTTGCCTCGGTTCATGACCACACACTCGGTATACGAACAAGCCAGTTTCCCTTTCGGTTTGTACATGTTCAGTCTCTCCCTGTGCAGCGAGCAAGAGAGAGAGCGAGAGAGCGCGACACACACGCACAGGCAGCGCGACAGAGAGAGCTGCGCACACACACAGGAGCGCTCTAGAGAGACACACACACACACACACACAGACGCTCCAGGCTCGCAAAAGAGAGACGCACGCACACACACACAGGCGCGGGAGAGAGAGGCGCGCACACACACAGGAGCGCGCTAGAGAGACACACACAGGCGCTCCAGGCTCACAAAAGAGGGAGGCAAGCACACACACACAGGCGCGAGAGACAGAGAGAGAGAGAGAGCGAGCGAGGGACGCATAAGGTAGAGAAGGCTTGTTTTTGTTTTTAGTTCTATTTACAGTGATCGGTTCGTAGCCTGCATTGTTGCAATGTTACTTTTCTTGGTGGATGATTAAATTACGGATTTTTCAAATGTTCATTTTTTCCCCTGTGCTTAAAACTCATTAAAAAAAGTGTTTTTAGCGAGCGGTTCCTAGCACTATAGCGCAAACTATTGCAGTGTTAGTTTTCTCTGTTGTTCAAGGTTTTCTCAGTGTTATTCAATGTTTTTACATTTAGTTTACCATTACGCT
>NC_041411.2:52905195-52907695 GCF_900747795.2 Erpetoichthys calabaricus
ACATACACATATCTATCTATCTATATATACATATCTATCTATCTATATATATATACACATACATACATACATATCTATCTATCTATCTATCTATATATACACATACATACATACATATCTATCTATCTATCTATCTATATATACACATACATACATACATATCTATCTATATATACACATACATACATACATATCTATCTATCTATATATACACATACATACATACATACATATCTATCTATCCATATATACACATACATACATACATACATACATATCTATCTATATATACACATACATACATACATACATATCTATCTATATATACACATACATACATACATACATATCTATCTATATATACACATACATACATACATACATACATACATACATATCTATCTATATATACACATACATACATACATACATATCTATCTATATATACACATACATACATACATACATACATACATATCTATCTATATATACACATACATACATACATACATACATATCTATCTATATATACACATACATACATACATACATACATACATATCTATCTATATATACACATACATACATACATATCTATCTATATATACACATGCATACATACATACATACATATCTATCTATATATATATATATATAGCTGATTACCCAGTGGATTCGCTCACTGAGTGCAAGAGAAAAAAATAAAATGTATGTATAGAATAAGTTTAATTGCCAAATTTATTTTTCCACAAATAAAGGGCACTTACAATAACATAGAAATCAATATAAACAACATTAACATCATTATCATATGAGAATATGAAGTAATATATAAGAAGCACATTGCATATAAATATAAATTATTAAACAGTAAAATGTTCTTCTATAATACGCTACCGTGGCTATTCGTTTGTCTGTCCAGGATTTTAAATCACCTGTAGCTCGCAAACCGTTTCACCTATTGACTTGAAATTTGGTACACATATACTACGTCACGTCTACTATTCGCTTTCCCACACATATGAACATATATATATATATATATATATATATATATATACACACATACACATATATACATAGTGCGTTGCAACACGGGCTGCGATTGTTACATGGGAGGGAGAGGAGAAATCACAGCTTCCCGCTTTGTAATCGGGCTTGTGATTGCTGCTTTGACGGATGCCCAGATCCGACAGTATTTCCCCTTAGGAAAGGCGTTAGGCAAGTGTAATTGAATAGCGGTGCTGCAAGTTATTGCTCTTTTTATCTTTATTTTATTTTATTGTAGAGTCAACTCACAGCTGCGCGCACCAGTGCGTGCGTGGCGGATGCGTACGGCTGACGTTTTCATTGTCTACCACCTCCGCTAATCATTCTTGAGGCAGATTGAAGACTTAAGTGCCAGCTTAACTGAAAAATTAAAGAAAACATACTAAGTTTTAAAACAAATCAGTTTTAACGGGAAAAGATGCCGACGAAAGAAGAGAAGCAGCGGGACGCTAGGGTGAAGAGCTGCTCATTAAGCAGCAAGCTCATCAACCTCTGAGCAAACGAATGGTAAACGTACAGAGAAAGAGGATAAATACTATGAATGGTCATGTCAAGTATATTCACTCCACGTTATCGTGCAGTGCACTGTTACTGGTATTTTGATAAAAGAATCTGAATAACATATAAGAAGCGTATAAATTATTAAACAGTAAAACATTAACATTAAGAAGTAAAGCTACATTGAGTACTACTGTAGTGCTTTCGGGTATAGTACATTTTTGTTTGCCCATTACATGCATAAATGTATACATTTTTTGGTGTACCTACCCAAGAACATGCGACATGACCCGGCAGTTAAAAATTTATCGCTCCAGCAATTTTAACTCTGTTACAAAGTCATCTAATATGGTATTGCAAACGGCAGCGGGAGCGTTTCTATAAACTCAATTTAAACTTACTGTTTACACCGTGCTTTGAAGATGCATAGTATGCGACACGTGTTTCGCCGTAATTGTGGGCTCATCAGGAGTACACAGTCACTGCACTCCCTTACTGGAATCGATCCTCGGACGTAGAGGCGAAGCCCCTAACGTTGTGCTACGGCGTGTGGTTCGTTCATTTGACAGCATGTAGATCGGGGTAATTACATTGCAGGCATTCGTAGTCTGATTCACAATCTGATTGTATGGGTGGTTACCTACCAGGTAACGCTTGTGGTTGGTGAGCAAGTCGGCTAACTTCTGCCACGGTGCCCTCTTTCAGTTGCGAGAAGCAGATCATACAATGGTTGAAATAGTTAAATATATATAGCAAAATCACCGCGCTTCGCAGGGGCGAATATGGTATTGCAAACGGCAGCGTTTCTATAAACTTAATTTGAAGTTACGGTTTATACCGTGCTTTGTTTCATATTCTTTTCCTACTTTATCAATTGTGTAATGTGTTTTTTGAACAGGTTTGATTCATGGAAGTGATCACTCCTGCTGCGTTCAGTCACTTCACGTGAGCC
>NC_041411.2:52912695-53087695 GCF_900747795.2 Erpetoichthys calabaricus
GGAGAGTTTATAAGGGCTTAAAATATATAAAAATAACCATATAAACATATGGTTTCTACTTCGCGGATTTTCTTATTTCGCGGGTGGCTCTGGAACGCAACCCCCGCGATGGAGGAGGGATTACTGTATATATATGTGTATATATATAGATATGTAAATATATATATATGTATATATATATGTGTCTGTGTGTGTGTATGTATGTGTGTATATGTATGTGTATATATATGTTGATATGTGTATATATATATATATATATATTAATGTGGATGTGTATATGTATATATATATATGTAGATATGTGTATATGTAGATATGTGTATATGTAGATATGTATATATATGTATATATGTATATGTATATATATGTTTATGTGTGTCTGTGTGTGTATATATATATATATATATATATATGACAGCAACTCTCATAACAATGACAACACAATTACATTGACAATCATGTTACGTTATTTTTAAAATGTTTCCTTTTCTTTTTCATAACCTCTTTAACACACTACTTCTCTGCTGCGAAGCGCGGGTATTTTGCTAGTGGTTTATAAAGCCTTAAATAATCTCGCCCCATCCTATATATCGGAATGTCTGACGTCTTATATTCCAAATCACAACCTCAGATCCTCAACTGAGTGTCTCCTTAGAATTCCAAGAGCAAAACTTAAAAGAAGTGGTGAGGCGGCCTTCTGCTGTTATGCACCTAAAATCTGGAATAGCCTGCCAGTAGGAATTCACCAGGCTAATACAGTGGAGCACTTTAAAAAACTGCTGAAAACACATTACTTTAACATGGCCTTCTCATAACTTCACCGTAATTTAATCCTGATACTCTGTATATCCAATTCATTATAATAACCATTCATGGTGGCTCTAATATCTGTACTAACCCCTATTCTCTCTTCTGTTTCCTTTTCCGGTGTCCTTTTGGTGGTGGCTTGCGCCACCACCATCTACTCTAAGTACCATGATGTTCCAAAAATGATGGATGGATTAAAAGCCAGAAGTCTGTATGACCATCAGCATCAAGTGACTCCGTGAGAACCCTAACTACGAAGAGGACTATTTCATTTATGTTAGGTAGAATGCCCAGAGGAGACTGGGCGGTCTCGTGGCCTGGAACCCCTACAGATTTTATTTTTTTTCTCCAGCTTTCTGGAGTTTTTTTTTGTTTTTTCTGTCCACCCTGGCCATCGGACCTTACTCCTTTTCTATGTTAACTAATGTTGCCTTATCTTAATTTTTTATTTTGTCTTTTATTTTTCTTTTCTTCATTATGTAAAGCACTTTGAGCTACTTTTTGTATGAAAATGTGCTATATAAATAAATGTGGTTGTTGTTGTTATTTGGATTAATACGAAGACCTGCTTTAGCTAGTGTGGAAAGCACTGTCTTAACCTGCAATACATGATCCTTCCATGTGCCGGAATAGATGACCACGTCATCCCAGTATGCGGCACTAAAGGAATTGTGGGGCCGTAGCAGTGAATCTACCAGACGTTGAAAAGTTGCTGGTGCCCCGTGCAAAGCAAATGGAAGAACCCTATACTGCCAATGTCCACTAGGTGTACTAAAGGCGTTTTTTTCTTTAGCGGAGGCCGTTAAGGGAATTTGGCAATACCCTTTTGTCATATCAAGAGTAGTTAAGAAGTGTGCATTTTCAAGTCAATCGAGTAGATCATCCACTCAAGGCATTGGATACACATCGAATTTATAAACCTGATTAAGTCGTCTAAAATCATTACAAAACCTCCACGACCCATCTGGCTTAGGAATTAAGATAATTGGACTAGACCAGGGGCTATAACTTTCTTCAATAACCCCTAAAGCCAGCATCCACCTTACTTCCAATTCTACTTCCACTTTCTTTGCCTCCGGAAGCCTATAGAGTCTTTCTCTGACAATCACCCTTGGGTCAGTGACTATGTCATGCTCAATCAGAGTAGTCCATCCTGGTAATTCGATAACAACCTTCGGTATGGACAGGATAGCCATTTCTAGGTCCTGTTTCTGGTTCGGGGTCAAATCAGGTCCGAAATTAAGGTCAGAATGTTTGATGAAAAGGGAACAAGGCTGGCTGGAGGAGGGACCACTTTCCCTGTCCTTCCACGGTTTCAGCAAATTAATATGATAGACTCGTTCACTCAGTCGACGATTTGGTTGTTTAACCAAATAGTCAACGAGTCCTTTTCTTTCCTTAATTTTGTACGGGCCTTGCCAATGAGCCAATAATTTAGAATGGGAAGTTGGAACAAGTACCATCACACGATCACCTGGGACATATTCCCGAATGGTGGTGTTTCTATTATAATAACGCGACTGTGCCGCTTGAGCTTTTTCCAAATTTTCTTTTAAAATAGGTCTAATTTTCTCCAATCTATCGTGTAATTGTGCGATATATTCAAGTATATTTGAGGTAGGGAGGACCTCCTCTTCCCAACCTTCTTTTAGCATGTCCAATAGACCACATGGTTCTCATCCATATAATAATTCAAATGGAGAAAACCCTGTGGAGGCCTGAGGGACTTCCTGATAAGCAAACAAAACAAGAGGAAGTAACTGATCCCAGTTTCTTCCATCTGCAGCAACTGCCTTGTGTAACATCTGTTTAAAAGTTTGATTAAATCGTTCTACCAAACCATCTGTTTGAGGGTGATAGACCGATGTTTTTAGATGTTTTATCCTGAGTAATTTAGCCACCTCCCTGAACGTCTCTGAAGTGAAAGGAGTCCCCTGTTCCGTTAAAACCTCTTTGGGAATCCCAACACACGCGAATATCCCTACTAGTTCCCACGCAATGTTTTTTGTATTAGCTGAACGCAAGGGATCAGCTTCGGGGAATCGAGTGGCATAATCTACTAGCACTAAAATATATTTAAAGCCTTTTAACGAGGGTTCTAATGGGCCTACGAGGTCAATACCGACTCATTCAAACGGGACATCTATAAGGGGAAGGGGAACGAGAGGAGCTCGGTCCCTCCTAGGAATTTGACAAAGTTGGCATTCGGGACATGAAGCACAAAATCGTCAAACCTCCTCATTAATTCCTGGCCAAATAAATCGGTTTTGTCAAAGCCCAAGTGGGCTCCCAGAAGGTGAGCATGTGCTAGTTCACACACTTGTTGCTGAAAAGTGCATAGTACCAGCAACAATGTTCGCACTTCACCCCTGTGTTCAGCCACTCGATATAATAATTCATTTTTTAATACAAAGAAGGGCATCAGTGGCATGGGATCTAGGGATGTATGACCCTCGGTTGATACTATGGCATTCCTTAAAAACTTTAAGGAATCATTGTTCCACTGTTCTCATTTGAAGGAAGAAGGAGTAACTAGAAATTGAGCTGTTAAATTATGAATGGGGGTCTCTTCTGACCTCAAGGGGAGGAGTCTCAGCCACTATGTCCTCTACGTTAACTGTACTAGCTCCCGCAGAGGACGATGGGGCATTGACTTCCTCGTACTGTGTACCTGAATGGGTCGTAGTGATTGGGTTACACGGCGTGGAGGCAGTCGGAGTACTCTCCATTATTAAGCCCAAATTTCTTTCAGGCACAGTTACCTTTTTACTGCTGTTAATACAGCCATGGTCATTTTTACCATAACTTCATCTACCGTAACCACACATTTAGTGGTTTTATAATACTGGATATCTCCATGTATACATTTCAGGCTGGTTTTAATTTTTAGCCACTGTTGCGGTAAAACAAATCAGGAAGCAACAATGGAAATGTTACTCCCGGAATCAAACATTGCTCTTACTTTTTTGCCATTTATAATAACTGCACCTATATAAGGAAGAGACAAAGGATTAATCACAGTGGCACAATACCTTTCCCCCTTCATCAGTGAGCAGTCCATGGGTTCGGTGTTACAATTTGGGGACAGATGACCAAGCTCTCCGCACTGGAAACAGCGTGGCAGATTATACTGTTTGTCCCTTTTCGGACGGCATGCACGGGAGATTGTCGGATGGGCTCAGGGACTGCTCCACGTACTTGTCGGGTACGGTGAGAGAACCTTTCTGACCACCCCGATTTCCAAACCGACCAGTGACGCTCCGCGATCTTTATTAAGATGTCTCCATATTGTCATAATTTTGCCTCCGGATATGCTGGGCCATTTCATCAGGGAGGGCATGCACAAAGGTTTCACAGGCTAATAACTCGCCCATTTTATGGAAGCTGTTTACGTCGGGCCGTAGCCAGCAACAAACTTCACTCCATGCTTCGAATGCCTGTGTTCGCAGTGGCCTCTCAGGGTCAAAGTTCCACTCCCTCCATTCTCTTGCCTGCTGTTCCAGAGATATGCCATAGCGTTTGAACACCTCGCCCTTTAGAACATCATAGTTGCTGGCCTGTTCCTCAGTTAGATCATAGTAAGCTCTCTGCGCTATCCCCTTCAAGTAGGGAGCCAGTAGGTATGCCCACTCCGACCTCGGCCATGTGTTTCATTTTGCGGTGCATTCAAACACCAAAAAATATGTTTCAATGTCATCATCCTTCGTTAAATATGTCAACTGTGTTGGCAATGACCAAGCGGTCTCCGTACGAACGGCTGCTGCAGCACGAGCCTGGGATTCCGCAAACTGGGTTCTGGTTTCACCCACCTGAATCTTCAGAGAGTGTAACTCACTCACAATTGTAGAAAGAACTTTGTTGAGGTCCTGTCCTTCTGCCATCTTCCAAGAACAAAATCCTGCCAACTACGCCAATTGTGGAAAGTATTCACTAATAAAGAACTCCACAAAATATAAAGATTTGGGGACCGTCCCCATATATTCTCCTGCAGACAAAAGGTTGCAAAGTGATCAAAAGTACTGAAAAACAAGTAACATTTGACAAATGTGTTGTGACAAAATAGCGTTTTTATACAAAATGGTTGACGGTAACAGGAAGTGGTTGTCAGGAAATGAAAATGTCATCAGGAACCGGAAACAGCGTCATTATTGAGGAACCGGAAGTGATGTCCATGGGGTTAACTGGAAGTGATGCCAAATGGAGTCGCTGGAAGTGACATTGTGGTGGCCATTTTGAAACCCGGAAATGGCCGCGATTATTTTTCTTCTGTTTTCCTGTTGGGAGAAGAGGTTCAGGTAAGTACCACGTGATAACCCTTTATCTCACAATGTTTCACTCACCTTTGGGCTTTTTGACTGCCTCCCAATCTCACGTGCATGACACTATCTAAATCTTAAATTTCTTCCCTTTAAATTTCAGAGGGAGTAATATAATCTATTTTAACTTCCCCATGGATGCAGTGGATGTTTACTTTATCTGTGGTCTGTTGGAGCAAGTCACGGCAGACTACACAGATATCGCTACCAGAGTCCAACAGTGCCAAGAATTCCCATCCAGCCAACATAATAGAGACATTAAAATTGTTCTCCTTTAACATCTTTGGAGAAACTTGCGAGCTGCATACCTGGGCCAGACCGATAGCCGTTGTTTGCTTATGTCTTAGCTCTTTTCTCTGTTGACTCACGTCAGTCTATACCCGTGTGATAGGCTTGTGGCAAGACTCTCTCTTGTCCTCAACAGGTGACATTTGTACAAATTCTCCAACAGATAACAGATGGTCTCTGTGTACTGTTTTCACAGTTTCGATTCCTTCTTCTGGATTCACAACATATACAGTTAGATTTGGCAACTTTCTCACCACAATGTGAGGTTGAGAATTCCATCTATTTGCAGGTTTTTTTTTCCACTAACTCAAAAATTCTTCAGTAACACATCATTCATGTGTCATACTGCATTTTATGTCATTGCTGGTTTTTCTGAGCAGCATTAGCTTCAACCTTATATACTTTTATTTGCTCCACTTATTGCTGGTACTTCACTCCTTCTTCATCATCTGGGAAAATTTCAAAACATTATGAAGGACAGCCGGGTCCCATGCCCGGCAGGGACGCCCCTGCTGCATCTGTTCCGGGGGAGCCACCATGGGCAGCTCAGTACCTCCCCTGGGACGCTTGGTGGCAGCCTCCCTGGTGGACGATGATTCCCCAACCTGGCGCAAGGCTCCATGGGAGATGGAGTCCTCCACAGCCTGGTTGGGGGCTTGGATGGCCGCCAGGGGGAGCTGCATGGACTTTCCAGCCCAGCTGGTCGACTCGTCAGTCCCACCCGGAAGGTCAATTAGGGCCAGGTAATCAAGCACCTGGAACGCTTCCGGGTGGGGTATAAAAAAGGCCAGCCACCACCACTCGAGAGAGCCAGAGTCGGGAGGAGGAGGACTAAGCCTGAGGAGGAGTGGTGGTGCTGAGGTGGATAGAGAGAGAGAGAGAGAGAGTAATTGTGAGTGTATTTGGGACTGTGTTTTGCCTGTGGGACACGGGGAAGGCGTGCCCCATGGCTGAAGAAATAATAAAGCGTGTTTTATTTAAGTATGTGCCTCTGCCTGAGTCTGTGCCGGGTCGGGCACTATATAGCGCCCTTTTACAACATATATCCACTGCAAGATAAGCTTCTCTCCTGAACATAAGGAAGGAAGGTGAGTATCCTGTGGCTTTGTTCCATGTACAATTATAAGGATAGACTAGCCAACTAATATGCTACTTTGATGTGATAAGGGTGGCTAACCATAGAGAGTAATGTCCAATTACAGTGTTCTGGTTGTGGACCTCCCTGGGCATGGTAAAGAGATGTCCTTTTGAGTTCCAAATCTCTAACTTTGTAAGAAGTTCCTTAATAAGCTGGATTTCAAATTTTCTTCCTTGGTCTGAGTGAATTCGAGCAACAGTTTTCTGGTACTTCATTGGGAATAACTAAGCATACCAAATAAAGTGGTCAGTGACAACCAATGCATTGGCACTTCCTTTGTAGCCAGGCTTTAGTGATAGGAAATCAATACACACTAAATCTAATAGACCATTGCTTTGGATTTGATGGAATCAAGCAATTCTTTCAGCATGAGTTTTCTTAGTAATATATTCTCAACAATTCTTAACTTCTTTTTCAATATCAGATGTCATCTAGGGTCAATAAAAAAGATCTTTGATAAGTTAATTTGTCTTCTTAACTCCTAAGTGCCCATATTCATCATGTAAAGACCTTGTACTCATGTTTCTATATATTTCCAGATTGATTCTTTGTTATTCTGTGAAGGAAGTTGTTTCTCATTACCGGCTTTGCACTTTGCCATTGTATTAGAGCAACAGTGGTTTTATGACAGCTGGTAGCTACTGACCATTTTCCACTTCTTATTTTGCAATGCTAA
This sequence comes from Erpetoichthys calabaricus, assembly GCF_900747795.2. Taxonomy (NCBI): domain Eukaryota; kingdom Metazoa; phylum Chordata; class Cladistia; order Polypteriformes; family Polypteridae; genus Erpetoichthys; species Erpetoichthys calabaricus. The sequence goes on from NC_041411.2 coordinate 52,919,921, forward strand.
TGACTGGGTTGTGGTCTTGAGCACTCCTCAAATCAGAGTTGCTTAGCTAATCCAAATTTCTTATCTCCATTTGCGTAGGACAGACATAAATATTCAGGATGTAGTGTTGAGACACAACCAATCTGTCTATATTTCTAGTGGTGGACCCAAAACAGGCCAGCTGTAAATTGCTTTTAACCCAGAATGACGTAACACCTCCCATGTATTTGTGCTGTCAGTGTTCTAGGTCTGACATGATAATAGGTTAACATCACTATTCTGTTGTTTTGAACCTGTACTGAATGTCAAATCATATGTGGCAAGAGCAGCAACCCACCTGCACTGTTGCATTCAGTTTGGCACTGTTAAGGAAATATGGCAGTGGATTGTTGTCTGTTCTTACTGTAAACCTTGCACCACAGAGATAATCATGTAATTTATTTATGACAGCCACTTCAGATGAAAGAATTGAAGTTAGTGAATGGGAAATGGCAATGTTTAATTGGACTCAACTTATGACTGGCAAAGGAAACAGACCCAAGTCCTCCTGGATGCTCTTGATAGAGAATAGCACCTAGACCTTTAAAACTGTCATCAACAGTATGTAGGATTTTAAAGGATCAACAAATGCCGACACAGGAACAAGAGTGAGGCAATAAACAGTCTTATGGAAGGCTTCAGTGCAAGGTTGGTCCCAACATTTGCCAAAGGGTTCTGATTTTTTAAAATACTATAAGTTGCTGTCTTGTCCAGCCTAGCTTTGTGCCCTCCCTTGGATGGAGGATAACCCTTACTAACTTTGTGAAAGATCTGACAACAGCTGAGTAGTTCTTTATGAAAAGGCAATAATAGCCATAACATTCTAGAAATGACCTTAAAGACTTTTAATCAGTTGACATCTTCCAGGATCAGTGACTATATCAGCTGCACACTCAATGTGACTTATGCAGAGGCAACTGCTCTAAGACTACAAGGGAAGCTCCGCCTCCTCTAAAATGTCATAAAAAATTGCCAAATATGTACTTTTCTATTTATATCACTATTACAAAGAGAGTGCTAGAACATGTTCAACTTCATGGTTAGTTCATTCAGAATCAGCAATAATTTTTTTCAGGTCATCTAACGTGATTTATTTCTCATAAATTCCCGTGGCAGCACAATCCATTAAAATCCATTGAAGAGCAGCTTCACTGGACTTCAATGGCACTCCAAAATATGCTTTTTTCAGTGCAGCAAAGCTAGACATTTATTGGACAAATGCTTCAAAACTTAATTTCCAGGGAAGCTTAGTGTCTCTGGGAATAAATGGGGCAATGGGCTGGGCAGGACACTATGCTGTTATATGATAATTAGCAGAAATGTCAAAGTGGCTGAACCTCTTTTTGATTAACAGTATATTAACATCTGAGCATTTCAAGTTCAGTTCCATGTGATTTTTGGGACGTGAGGTCGTGAGACAAACTGCTGCTCTTAGTATGATATTTTCTAGCAACATAGCCCACTATTTTCATCTGTACATATTCTACTGTAAATGAAAGCATAAATATAGCATTCTTGAGTTTGCTCCTTGTTTCAGTTTAGTAAACTTCATTCATTGTATTGTATTGACCCCCTTCTTTTTGACACCCACTGCACACCCAACCTACCTGGAAAGGGGTCTCTTTTTGAACTGCCTTTCCCAAGGTTTCTTCCATTTTTTCCCTGCAAGGGTTTTTTTGGGAGTTTTTCCTTGTCTTCTTACAGAGTCAAAGCTGAGGGGCTGTCAAGAGGCAGGGCCTGTTAAAGCCTATTGCGGCACTTCTTGTGTGATTTTGGGTTATACAAAAATAAATTGTATTGTATTAGTTTATTTCAAACTTTTTTGGGGGGACTAGCTAGCTGTGAATAATGGCAGACAGTGATAATATTATTGGCCTCATTTTGGCAAAGTCATTTGATTGTCTTCCTTATGAGGGGAGACTCAGAAGTAAACAGCGGGGCAGTTCAAAAGTCAGGAAAAATAACCAGTCTTATCAACTCTCCTGGTATCACAAGGGGAGCTGGCTGACTGAAAGTGTTGTGACAAAGAGAATGTACTGTTGGCCATGCCTCTTAATGAAACCATCTCAGGTTGTTTGGTCAAAACTGGGTTTTGAGAATCTGCCACACTTTGACAGGGCATACAAAAGACCTGAAAAAAATGAACATGTGAGTTCATACCATACCATACCATTTTTATTTGTTAAGCGCTTAAAAACACAGCATTACAACTGACCGAAGCGCTGTACAGTTAAAACAAGCAAGACTAAAAGCAAAATATTAAAAACAAACATTAAGAGAGAATTAAAACAGAGACACTAAAAAACAGGTCAGGGGACCCAATAAAACAGAGAAATAGCAAAAAGCAAGTGGGAATAAGACCGGTTAAGAATTAAAAGCCAATGTGAAGAAGTGTGTTTTTAGGTGTGATTTGAATGTGGTGACTGAAGTGGCTTGCCTAACCACTAAAGGTAAGGAGTTCCAGAGCTTGGGTGCACAGACAGAAAAAGCCCTTTCACCACGAGCTTTAAAATGTGCCTTGGGAACGGTTAGGAGCAGCTGATCTGCGGATCTAAGAACACGAGGGGGATTGTGACGATGGAGCAAGACACTCAAGTAGGCAGGGGCTAGACCATTTAGTGCCTTATAGGTTAAGAGGAGTATCTTAAAATCAAATCTGAAGCTAACCGGCAGCCAGTGTAGGGTTTTTAAAATCGGTGTAATGTGTTGGCTTCTGCTGCTTCCAGTTAAAAGTCTTGCAGCCGCATTTTGAACCAATTGGAGTCTCGAAAGAGTGGCTTTACTAATACCATATAGGCAGGAATTAGAATAGTCGAGCCGGGACGTAATGAATGCATGGATTACTGATTCCAGGAGGTGGTAAGGCAGAATTGGTTTGAGTTTGGCAATTCGCCTGAGATGGAAAAAGCAGGATTTTACTGTGCTGTTGACTTGAGCATCCATTTTCAGGACCATATCCATTTTGATTCCAAGATTGGAAACAGACGAAGTTACTGGAATGGGAAGAAAGTCGAGGCCAAGGGGTAGGGTCTGTTTGCGGTCGGGACTAAAAACAATGACCTCGGTTTTTGAATCGTTCAGGTGAAGGAAGTTTACAGCCAGCCAGTTCATGTTCATAGTATTTTGGCAGGGTTATAGGAACATGCAATTATTGATGGTGTTTGCATTCAGGTGGAAAAACACAATGAAACAGTGAAAAAATACCGGGCCTTTCTTAACCTGATTGATGTCAATTTACTGCTGGTATTCAGAGGGCATGATATGGGATCACACCACGATCACAGCCTTCCAACCGTCAACACTCAGTTTCTTAACAGGTCCACAATGCTGGCAAGGAAGCCCATCAGTGGCATTCGTCATCCGGATCAGAAAATCTAAAAGACAGCATCACTGTTAAGCTGACCCTGACGCCTGAAAATCCACCTGCATGACCTATATCCAAAACTACCAGTAGAGTGGTCATGGCTTTGCCTTAAGCTGGAGGAGCATTTGGACATCTTTATTGCTTGTGTTGAGGACTGCAACAAAACACATCTGGTTCAGCACCACATCAATACATGGCAATGCTGCTCTAATCCACACCAGCTGCCACACGCTAAACGTCAGAGAGCCTAAGAAAAGTTTGGGGAAGTAGCTCAGGCTGGTGTGATTGAACCATCATCAAGCCCATGGTTAGCTCCAACAATCCTTTTTAAAAAAAAAGGATAGTAGTTGCCACTTTTATGTTGATTGTGTAAGTGAAAAGAAAAAGTGCTTGAAACTTCCTGCCTGTTATACAAGGACATTATGACTTCATTTGAACTGGAACATTTTATATTAGGGAATGAGATCATATATAATATTTAGCTTTGTGCTTTGGTCTGTAATAACAGTTTACATATAAGAAGTCTTATTCTGTAAACCAAATGTTGAGACGACTTTTAATGATTAACTATTTGGGACCTTTGGCTGTTATTTAATGGCAGAGGTGTATTGCTGAAATGTTCTGTACCTTTTATCTTAGCACTCGGGGTATTGCTAGAATGTACTGTACTTTTTATCTTAGTACTCATTGGTGGGATTGAAATGTTTATTAGCTAGTATATATAAATAAACCTAAATAATAACAGGAGCTGATCTCAACAGACAGGAGCCCCAATGGAGTGAGTGGCTGTGGACATCCTCTGTTCCTTTCCAGTCACAGATACCAGGAATTGTTACGTTGTTGTGGTTATGGACTAATCAGAGAGAGACCACCTACACTTAAAGGCTCACTGAAGAGATGTTCTGCCATTTTGGTGCACCTGAGCATCAGCATAGTGACCAGGGTCGAAACTTTGAGTCTGAAGTAATGAAGGAAGTATATCAGTGCCTCTGCATTTTCAAGACTCGCACCACTCTGTTGCACCCTCAGAGCTATGGGCTTGTGGAAAGATTTAATCAGATACTGTTCACTCGGCCCTCTATTTTAACTGCAGAGCATCAGAGAGACTGGAACCAACATCTCCCTGCTGTGCTCTTGATTTACTGTTCTTCTGTTCAGGAGTCCAATGGGTTCACACCTGCCATGCTGATGTTCAGATGGGTGCGGTGCAATCCCGTAACCTTGCCTTTGAGCCTTGATAAGGACACCACTCCAGGGCCTCAGTATGTGCAGGGTGTGTGGGGTAGTCTGGAGATCACCCACATTCTAGCTCAGAACCATCGGAACCAACAGAAAGGGTGTATGGTAGTTGATTAGAAGGGAGCCCACTACTCTCTGGAGACCTGGTATGGCTGTACAACCCCCAGTGAAAAAAGGGACTCTGTCCTAAATTGGCAAACAGCTGGCACTGTCCATGTACTATCCTGGCCCAGGTGTCCAAGTTAGTGTACTGGGTAAAGGAAGGTCACCAGGCAGTAGTGGTGCACTGCAACCAGGTGGCTCTTTACCACCACTAAGGGGAACTGAATTCACTGACCAATGGTGCAGTGTTATACACCCCTGCTGCATTGAATGACAGCACAATACTTAACAACAACAACAACATTTATTTATATAGCACATTTTCATACAAATAATGCAGCTCAAAGTGCTTTACATGATGAAGAAAGAGAAAAAAGACAAAATAAATCAAAATTAAAATAAGGGAACACTAATTAACATAGAATAAAAGTAAGGTCTGATGGCCAGGGAGGACAGAAAAAACAAAAAAACTCCAGACCGCTGGAGAAAAAAATAAAATCTGCAGGGGTTCCAGGCCACAAAACCGCCCAGCCCCTTCTAGGTATTCTACCTAAAATAAATGATCAGTCCTTATTGTATTCAGGGTTCTCATGGCAGAACTTGATAATGACGGTCATGTGGACTTCTGGCCTTTAATCCATCAATGCAGGGACATCATGATGTTTTGATCAGATGGTGGTGGCGCAGGTCGCCACCCCAGAAAACTGGAAAAAGAACAGAAGATAAAATAGGCGTTAGTACAGATTTTGAATATGAATACCATGAATAATAATGATAATTAATTGAATATACAGAGTATCAGGATTAAACTAAGATGAAGCTACGAGAAAACCATGTTAAAGTAATGTGTTTTCAGCAGTTTTTTAAAGTGCTCCACTGTATTAGCCTGGCGAATTCCTATTGGCAAGCTATTCCAGATTTTACGTGCATAACAGCAGAAGGTCGCCTCACCACTTCTTTTAAGTTTAGCTCTTGGAATTCTAAGCAGACACTCATTTGAAGATCTAAGGTTACAATTTGGAGTGTAAAGTGCAAGACATTCCGAAATATAAGATGGAGCGAGATAATTTAAGGCTTTGTAAACTATAAGCAGGATTTTAAAGTCAATTCTAAATGACACAGGTAACCAATGTAGTGACATCAAAACTGGAGAGATGTGCTCGGATTTTCTTTTCCTAGTTAAGATTCTAGCAGCTGCATTCTGCACTAGTTGCAATCGATTGATATCTTTTTTGGGTAGTCCTGGGAGGAGAGCGTTACAGTAATCTAGTCGACTGAAAACAAAAGCATGGATTAATTTCTCAGCATCTTGCAATGTTATAAGGGGTCTAACTTTTGCTATATTTCTTAAGTGGAAAAATGCTGTCCTAGTAATCTGATTAATATGTGATTTAATATTCAGGTCAGAGTCAATAGTTACCCCTAAATTCCTTACCTCCGTCTTGACTTTTAATCCCAATGCATCTAGTTTATTTCTAATAACCTCATTATATCCATTATTGCCAATCACTAAAATTTCTGTTTTCTCTTTATTTATTTTGAGAAAATTACCACTCATCCATTCAGAAACACAAGTAAGACATTGTGTCAGTGAATCAAGAGAGTTGGGGTCGTCAGGCGCTATTGATAAATACAGTTGTGTGTCATCAGCATAGCTGTGGTAGTTCACGTTATGCCCAGAGATAATCTGACCTAACAGAAGCATGTAAATCGAAAACAGCAGCGGATCCAGGATAGAGCCTGTTTATTGAGGTGATCATTAAGCTGCATAATGACTGCCTTCTCTAGAATTTTACTTAAGAAAGGCAGGTTAGAACCAGGTCTAAAATTTTCAGAAGCAGAGGAGTCAAGATTATTTTTCTTGAGCAGGGGTTTAACTACAGCATTCTTAAGACAGTCTGGGAAGACCCCCGTATCTAATGACAAGTTTACTATGTCAAGAATACTGTCAATAAGTACGCCCGATACTTCTTTGAAAAAACTTGTTGGTATTGGGTCGAGGACGCAGGTGGAGGGTCTCAGTTGAGAAATTATTTTATATAAATCAGGCAAATCTATCCTGGTGAAAGAATTTAATTTGTTTAAAATGGAGTACCAGGGTTTAAGTGGTTCAGTATTGGGGAGATGTGCTATATTATTTCTAATATCATTAATTTTTTGATTAAAAAATACAGCAAAAGCCTCAAGTTTCACTGGAAGTGTTTTGAAGGCATTCCATTGAGTGACCTGGATTTAGCAGACGATCAATCGTAGAGAATAAGCCTCTGGGATTACTAGCATTGTTCTTTATAATTCTAGAGAAATAACAGCGCCTCTCAAGATGGACTATGATGTTGTATTCTGTTATTTTAACCTGCAATATTTCATAATGGACAGTCAGTTTAGTTTTTCCCCACTCAGCTATCCGGCATGTTCGCTTAAGATCAGACACTCTTTGCGTCTTCCACGGTATAACAGTACTAGAAGATTTTTTAACTATCTTTTCAGGTGCGACTATGTCAGCTCTCACCTTAGTAATAAATTTTTCCACCTTACTATTTACATTACTCTTACTATTGTAGTAAGCACTGCAAAGGGACTGGTTGCTTAGAATGTTTGTAAATTTTGAAGCTGCTGATGAATCAAAGAAGTGTTTTTTAACAATATGCTTCTTGTGAATATTTTCTCTCTCTCTCTTCACCACGACGGACCGTTGCAGAGCCTGCATTACTGTGGATGCCGCACCGATCCGTCTGTCAACCTCCCGCTCCATTCTTCCCTCACTCGTGAACAAGACCCCGAGATACTTGAACACCTCCACTTGAGGCAGTACTGTGCTCCCAACCCGGAGAGAGCACTCCACCCTTTTCCAGCTGAGAACCATGGCCTTGGATTTAGAGGTGCTGACTCTCATCCCCGCTGCTTAGCACTCGGCTGCGAACCACTCCAGTGAGAGCTGGAGGTCACAGTCCGATGAAGCCAACAGAACCATGTCATCCGCAAATAGCAGAGACGAGATTCTGAGGTCACCGAGCAAGACCCCCTCCCCTCCTTGGCTGCGCCTAGAAATTCTGTCCATATAACTTATGAACAGAATTGGTGACAAAGGGCAGCCCTGGCGGAGTCCAACCTCAACAGGAAACGAGTCTGACTTATTACCGGCAAAGCGAACCAAGCTCCTGCTCCTACTGCACAGGGACTGGATGGCTTATAGCAACGAGCCTTGTACCCCGTACTCTTGGAGCACACCCCACAGGATGCTTCGAGGGACACGGTCGAATAACTTCTCCAAATCCACAAAACACATGTGGACTGGTTGGGCAAACTCCCATGCCCCCTCCAGGATCCTGGCCAGGTTGTAGAGCTGGTCCAGTGTTCCACGGCCGGGACGGAATCCGCATTGTTCCTCTTGAATCCGAGATTCGACCATCGACCGAACTCTCTTTTCCAGCACCCCTGAATAGACCTTACTGGGGAGGCTGAGGAGTGTGATTCCCCCTATAGTTGGAGCACATCCTCCGGTCACCCTTCTTAAAAAGGGGAACCACCACCCCTGTTTGCCAATCCAGAGGCACTGCCCCCGATGTCCATGCGATGTTGCAGAGACGTGTCAACCAGGACAGCCCCACAACATCCAGAGCCTTGAGGAACCCAGAGTGAACCTCGTCCACTCCAGGGGCCCTGCCACCTCGGAGCTTTTTAACTACCTCGGCAACCTCAGCCCCTGTTATGGACGGGCCCCCCCCAGAGTCCTCCAACTCTGCTTCCTCTAAGGAAGACATGCTGGTGGGATTGAGAAGATCTTCGAAGTATTCCTTCCATCAGTCAATAACGTCTACACGCTTGGCCCGCCGATACCCCTCAGCTGCCTCTGGAATCCCACTGGTCAACCAGACCCGATAGGACTCTTTCTTCAGCTTGACGGCCTCTCGAACCTTAGGTGTCCACCACCGGGTTCGTGGATTGCTGCCACGAGAGGCACCGACAACCTTGCGGCCACAGCTCCGTGCTGCTGCTTCGACAATGGAGGCTCGGAACATGGCCCATTCAGACTCAATGTCCTTCGCCTCCCTCGGAATGACGAAGTTCTGCCGGAGGTGGCAGTTAAAGATCTTTCTGACCGGTTCCTCCACCAGACGTTCCCAGCAGACCCTCATTATTCGTTTCGGTCTGCCTGGTCTGTCCAGCAGCCTCTCCCGCCATCTGATCCAACTTACCACCAGGTGGTGATCAGTTGACAGCTCAGCCCCTCTCTTCACCCGAGTGTCCAAGACATAAGGTCGCAGATCTGATGACACGATTACAAAGTCGATCATCGAGCTGTGACCTTGGGCATCCTGGCCCCAAGTGCACTTATGGACACCCTTATGCTCGAACATGGTGTTCATTATGGACAATCCATGACCAGCACAGAAGTCCAACAACTGAACACCACTCGAGTTTAGATCAGGGAGGCCGTTCCTCCCAATCACGCCTCTCCAGGTTTCACTGTCGTTGCCGACGTTAGCGTTTAAGTATCTCAGCAGGACGATAGAGTCCCCAGGAGCTGCACCTCGCAGCGCCTCTTCCAGGGACTCCAAGAAGGCTGGGTACTCTGAACTGCTGTTTGGCGCATAAGCGCCAAAGTCCTTCCCCCAACTCGAAGGCATAGGGAAACAACCATCTCGTCCAACGCGGAGAACCCCAACGTACAGGCCTCGAGCCGGGGGGCCATAAGCAAGCCCACCCCTGCCAGACGCCTCTCACCCACAGCAACTCCAGAGTGGAACAAAGTCCAGCCTCTCTCGAGAGGAATGGTTCCAGAGCCCAGACCATGCGTAGAGGTGAGCCTATATCTAGCCGGTACCTCTCAACCTCTTGCACCAGTTCAGGCTTCTTTCCCGCCAGAGAAGTAACATTCCATGTCCCAAAAGCCAGTTTTGGCAACCGAGTGTCGGAACGCCAGAGTTCCCGCCTTCGGCTACCACCCATATCACATTGCACCTGACCCCTATGGCCTCTCTTGCAGGTGGTGGGCCCACAAGAGAGCGAAACCACATTGCTCCTTCGGGCTGAGCCTGGCTGGGCCCCGTGGTCGAAGGTCCAGCCACCAGGCGCTCGCCAGCGAGCCCCTCCCCCGGGCCTGGCTCCAGGGTGGGGCCCCAGGTACCCTTTCCCGGGCAAGGGAAACGCCGATCCTTGTTTTAAGTCCATATGGGGTTCTCAGGGTCGAGTTAGTCTGGATCTTCACCTCAGACCTGTTTGCCTTGGGAAGCCCTACCAGGAGCATATACTGTAGCTCCCGACAACATAGCTCTGAGGATCACTAGACCACGCAAGCCCTTCTGCCACGACAAGGCCTTGATCCAGGAAGGGAGCATGCTGTTTTTAGCAAATCAAATTTTTCACTCAAATAGGTTTGCCTGAACTATGTAGAATAATTTCTCAGCTAAAATCTTCCATTTGTATCCTAGACCCAGTCCCAATAGGCTTTTCTAAAGATGTTTCCAAATTGCTAATTGATAGTGTACTTGACATAGTTAACTAGTCATTGGATACAGGGGTCTTCCCAGATTGTCTAAAGACTGCAATAGTTAACCCTTGCTCAAGAAAAATAATATAGACTCCTCTATCTTTAACAAATTTAAAATTCTAGAAAAAACACTTTTGCAACAATTAAATAACTAAACAAACATTCGATTCTCGGTAAGTTTCAGACATGTTCTAGAACAAATCATAGTACAGAAATTGGTTAAAATAGTAAATGAGTTGCAGCCGCATATCTGTTCTTGTTCTATTAGACCAAAGTGCAGCATTTGACACCACAGACCAGTGTTTCGTAAACTTTTTAGAAATGTGAAGCCCTACAGAAAAATATTTCTTTTCAAGGAACTCCTGTGGAAATGTAAAAAAACAAATACTAAATAAATAATCTGGTGAAAAAAATCAAGAAAATACTTACACATAATGCAAAAAGATGCTTCAGGTTTCTGACAAGATAGTTGTAAAAGCATAGTCTGAATGAGAAGGATGAACTGTCATTGAATGACACAAATCATCAATATTTGATGTATGGTTTATTACAAAAAGCCTTAATGTTCATATTTACATTTAATCTTCATATAAAGTTTATTAATTTGTAAATTGGACTTTAATTTTTTCAAAGAAATGTCTGAGAAATGTGGGTGGAACATTTTAACTTCTCTTGGAGATTAAATGGATCCAGAACCCACAAACAATCTTCTCTTGGGTCCTGAGTTGAAGGAAAATAGTCTTCAAATTTAATTTAACATTTTCAAATGATTAATAGCTTAAAGTTTTAGTTGGGTTTAATTGTAAACTTCATTTATATTCTCTTCCTCATTCATCTGCTAAATGAGGTTGTTGAAGTCATTAAAGCAATTGTTTTCAGTTCTTTGATGTTAATTTTTCTTTTTTAGCCTTCTTTTTTAATATATCTGTCAAATATCCACCCATCCATCCATCCATTATCCAACCCGCTATATTCTAACTACAGGATCACGGGGGTCTGCTGGAGCCAATCCCAGCCAACACAGGGCACAAGGCAGGAAACAAACACCAGGCAGGGCACCAGCCCACCGCAGGGCTCACACACACACCCCCACACACCAAGTACACAATAGGGACAATTTAGAATCGCCAATGCACCTAACCTGCATGTCTTTGGACTGTGGGAGGAAACCGGAGTACCCGGTGGAAACACACGCATACATGGGGAGAACATGCAAACTCCACGCTGGGAGGATGAACCCGGGTCTCCTAACTGTGAGGCAGCAGCGCTACCCACTGCACCACCGTGCCACCCTTTATGTGTTCCCTGAAGAGATAAGTTAAACTTGTTCAGAAGCTGAAATATAGCTGCAAGATAACTTCATGACCCAGTCATTGAAGAATTACACAAGATCACAGTTTTGTTTTGAGTAAAACATAATAATTTGTGCTCTCAGGCCAGTAAGTCCTTTCAACAAACAACATTGTGAAAGCAGTGAATTCCTGTATGTAATAATAATGTGTTATGAAAGGAGTCTATTTGATCACAAAAAAAAAAATCTTGAATTTAAAGCACATGACTTTATAAAATTGACTGTCTTAACAGCTATTTTCAATACTTCATGCAACTCAGCACTTAAACATTTATCATGCAATATGGACTTTCTATTTGTGCTGCTGCTTATTTTCATTTGTGTGATTAATCTAGTATGTTTACCAACCATATTAGTCAGACCATCAGCATAAACTGATATACAGTCTATGAATTTTAAATCATCACTTAAGAAGTACTCGAACAATGCTTAAAACACGTCTTTGCCAATTGAATGACTTTTTAATTTGAAGCATTTAAGAAATTCTTCTTTAATGTCATTTTCATCCTAGTCTAATTATCCAACATAAGGAACAACACAGTCAAGCCATTTAAAAGAAGCCTGAACAACAGAGGCGGGAAGAGGGACAGAAACAGAAACAAAAAAGGAAAAGGGAAATGATGGAGGTTAGAGAGGAGAGAAGAATGAATGATGGAATGCAGCAGGATCACAAGACACCAGGGTGCAGAGGAGAGGATGCAGGAAGGGGGCAGAATATGGCCACTCTGGCTAAGCATTTGTTTTGGAGTAGCTGGAGTGACCCAATGCTCATCGCAGGCTCCCACATAAGTCCAAGGAGTGGCAGTGGTAGACAGAAGGAGTGAGGCAAGGCACACCACTCTGCTGGGAGCCTCAGACAGCAAAGACCCAAGCCTGGTTTTAAAGATTGGCCGTGCCTATCAGTTGGGCGCCTCCTCTGCTGCAAGATCTCGTGCAACATCAGCAGAGGAGACCTTGGTTTTAAAAAAGATTGCACCAAGGTTCATGAGTTTTTTTATGGGTTAGCTTCCTGCTTGCGATTTTAACCTCATTTTATGGATTATTTATTAATGACATTTTAACCTCCACTTACACAGATTTTATGGATTATTTATTTATTGACTATTTTTTTAATGGATGTTGCCCTATGCTTTTGAACACTGTTTTTTTTATTAGTTTTAATAAAAGCACTGATACTTTTTGTACCTAGCCCTTGCTGTAAGAATATGCCTTCATTTGTCTGGCTCATCTAGGTTCATGACTATCGCATAACTGCCGCACAACTGCACTTGCCGCCCCAATACATCTGTCAATCTCACCATTCTTTTTTTCATCACTGATGAACAAGATCCTGAGGTACTTAAACTTCTCCACTCGAGGCAGTAACTCATTTCCTACTCGGAGAGGACAGTCCACATTTTTCCTTATTTGTTTTTAACTTTTTAAAAAATGTATCTCTAAACATTATTTAGCTGGCATCCCACATGCAAGGAATTAACAAACAAGTGTTCACTTGGTAAAATTCAATTTTATTTTGCAGTACTGAATTATATCAAAAAGTATGGTTTATTGTTTAACTGAGGTTTTAACTTCTAGTCTTTCCTTTCAAAAAACTAAAGGTTAACGCTAATTTATGAAAAAACACACTACTTATACTTAATATTACAAAATATCCTCAGCCAAAAGCTGAAATTTGGAAGCATAAATGTCAAAGATCTCAATCACTTAAGAGATAAAAAAAGTATTTCTCACCTAACACAGATAAATGCTAAGATAATTTTTTTTACAAAAGACTTGCTTATCAAATAAGGACTTGTTTCAATTGCAATGAGATTGGTATGGCCAAATATTTAAAAAACAGAGGTGTCTTAACCTCCTGTCATTATCCATAGATAAAATTACTTTATACCAGTCAAGAAGGCTCAGTGTGTATTAATAACGATCTCAAAATACTTCAAACTAGAATGTGGTACTTGACAAGTGTGCCATGTATCCCCATTGCTTTTTGTAATCACCATTGAGCCATTAGCAATTAATTTTCTGAATACATTAGAGATAAAGGAGATTATCAGAGAAGGACCTAAACAGAAAATATCACTATACGCGGATGACATGGTACTGTATATATCACACCCACAAACATAAACATTTACCATTAGTCCTTAATGCACTACCAGAATTTCAAAAGAATTCTCAACTCAAAATAATTGTTTTGCTTTTTCCAGTGAACTCTCTAGCACACCATACTACACTGGACACCTATCTGTTCATTTTATCAGAGCAGTTTAAATATCTAGGGGTAAACTTCATAAGTAAATATAAATATTTTTTTCAATACAGTTTTGCCATTTGTACAGAAAAGAATCAAACAAGATGTGAACATATGGTCTATCCTCTATCTCACATTAGCAGGTAGAATCAATACTGTCAAGATGAAAATCCTTCCCAAGCTTATTTTTCTAATTCAAAGCTTCCCTATATATTAGTAAATTGTTCTTTAAGAAATGAGACTCAATAATAATCTTATTTATCAGTAATTTGAGACATCTACACATTCAAAAGTCAACTCTACCAAGTCCTAAAGCAGAAAGTGACATGACACTAACTACCTTTCAGTTTATTTCTGGGCAGCAAATATGCAAGCTATGAAGAAAGGAACTGAAACAAACTGATGAATTTACTCAAGCCTGGTCTTCGATGGAAATACATTTTTGTACTTCTTTATGTGCTCTGCTTTGGGCCCCAGTAAGTACTGATTATCACCAGTATATCAATAATCCAATTGCTCGCCAATCACTCAGAATATGAAACCAATGCAGAATACACTTCAAGGCAGAGAAGCTTTTATCTGTTGCTCCTGTACATGATAATCACCATAAAAATCATCTTTGTAAAATGTGTGGGATTAAGAAACTTAGAGAACTGTATCTACAGTTAGGCCCATAAATATTTGGACAGAGACAACTTTTTTCTAATTTTGGTTCTGTACATTATCACAATGAATTTTAAATGAAAAAACTCAGATGCAGTTGAAGTGCAGACTTTCAGCTTTAATTCAGTGGGGTGAACAAAACGATTGCATAAAAATGTGAGGCAACTAAAGCATTTTTTTTAACACAGTCCCTTCATTTCAGGGGCTCAAAAGTAATTGGACAATTGACTCAAAGGCTATTTCATGGGCAGGTGTGGGCTAGTCTGTCGTTATGTCATTATCAATTAAGCAGATAAAAGGCCAGGAGCTGATTTGAGGTGTGGTGCTTGCATGTGGAAGATTTTGCTGTGAACAGACAACATGCGGTCAAAGGAGCTCTCCATGCAGGTGAAAAAAGCCATCCATAAGCTGTGAAAACAGAAAACACCCATCTGAGAAATTGCTACAATATTACGAGTGGCAAAATCTACAGTTTGGTACATCCTGAGAAAGAAAGCAAGCACTTGTGAACTCAGCAACGCAAAAAGACCTGGACATCCACGGAAGACAACAGTGGTGGATGATCGCAGAATCGTTTCCATGGTGAAGAGAAGCCCCTTCACAACAGCCAACCAAGTGATCAACACTCTCCAGGGGGTAGGTGTATCGATATCCAAGTCTACCATAAAGAGAAGACTACATAAAAGTAAATACAGAGGGTGCACTGCAAGGTGCAAGCCACTCATAAGCCTCAAGAATAGAAAGGCTAGATTGGACTTTGCTAAAGAACATCTAAAAAAGCAAGCACAGTTCTGGAAAAACATTCTTTGGACAGATGAAACCAAGATCAACCTCTACCAGAATGATGGCAAGAAAAAAGTATGGAGAAGGTGTGGAACAGCTCATTATCCAAAGCATACCACATCATCTGTAAAACACGGTGGAGGCAGTGTGATGGCTTGGGCATGCATGGCTGCCAGTGGCACTGGGACACTAGTGTTTATTGATGATGTGACACAGGACAGAGAGCAGCCGAATGAATTCTGAGGTGTTCAGAGACATACCTGTCTGCTGAAATCCAGCTAAATGCAGTCAAATTGATTGGGTGGCGTTTCATGATACAGATGGACAATGACCCAAAACATACAGCCAAAGCAACCCAGGAGTTTATTAAAGCAAAGAAGTGGAAAATTCTTGAATGGCCAAGTCAGTCACCTGATCTTAACTCAATTGAGCATGCATTTCACTTGTTGAAGACTAAACTTCGAACAGAAAGGCCCACAAACAAACAGCAACTGAAAGCCACTGCAGTAAAGGCCTGGCAAAGCATTAAAAAGGAGGAAACCCAGCATCTGGTGATGTCCATGAGTTCAAGACATCAGGCTGTCATTGCCAGCAAAGGGTTTTCAACCAAGTATTAGAAATGAACATTTTATTTCCAGTTATTTAATTTGTCCAATTACTTTTGAGCCCCTGAAACGAAGGGATTGTGTTAAAAAAATGCTTTAGTTGCCTCACATTTTTATTGAATCGTTTTGTTCACCCCACTGAATTAAAGCTGAAAGTCTGCACTTCAACTGCATCTGAGTTGTTTCATTTAAAATTCATTGTGGTAATGTACAGAACTAAAATTAGAAAAAAGTTGTCTCTGTCTAAATATTTATGGACCTAACTGTAGATAATGTTTTTTCCATCTTATGAACGGTTGCACTTCAAATTTAACTTCCCAGCAACACAATTTTTTCACTACTTTCAAAACTGAACTTTTGCTAAAAGAAACCTACCCAATTTTCTACACTTCTCACCCATTTCTATTCCAGATCAAATACTGATCAGTCTTGAAGACTCAGAGAATATTGTAGCAATAAATAAAAACATCTCAAACAATGTTCTTTTCAAAGATCCTAGGGTATGGTGGGAAAATGATCTTTCAATTAATGTCTCTTTAAAAGGAGTGGAAGCAGCCATGCATAGAATACACTCTACCTCTCCATGCACAAAGCATTCAATAATTCAACTTAAAATCTTTCATTGATCATATCTATCTTGTTTACAATTGTCCAAAATATATCCTGGGCAAGATCCAATCTGCAAGCATTAAAAGCTAGCTCCAGCCTCCCTGAGCCACATGTTTTGGAAGTGCACCAAATTAACTTTATTTTGGATAAAAAAATATTTGAATGCCTTTCAAACAGCCTTAGTGTCACAATCACTCCTAACCCATTAACAGTTGTGTTTAGTGTATTCCCGGATGGGCTTAGAGTGGAAAAGAAAAAATTGATGATAATAGCTTATATCACATTACTAGTATGTAGACTTATATTCCTTACAGGAAGAATCCCAACTCACCTTTCATATTGGGGTAAAAGGACATACTGTATTCCCCTTTTTTATTCAATTTTTGCCTGTGCTCCTGGTGCTCCTCTGCTACTTTCAGGTGGAGGTTGAATTCTGTTCTTTTAGGTATTGCATTTTTTTATTTGTTCCTGCTTTTTTAACTTTCTGCTTTTTTTTTCTTTTTTCTAATTGGATTATTAAGTCATTTTTTATATAAGTTTGACTTTGACTGTATGCAATGTTATTTCTTCTTCAAATAAAATAAATAAAACAAACAAAAAAAAAACTCAGCTGACAGTTTTGGCACTGTTGTTGTCAAAACCTCTAAACAATCAATGCATTGAGGGCAGCCATCTATATGCCTGAATCAATAGGTTATGTATAAAGTTGTTGTGTTAGTAGTATATGTTTGATTGGGGGAAATGCCCATGTTTAAGTGGATAGCACATGTTTGTCTGTACTTTCAGCTGCATAAGTCTCACTTATATTGTATTACCCATTGACATTTGCTTCTCCACATTGCTTGCTGAAGTACATTTTCTTAGATCTAAATTTCTTGATTACAATGTTTTTTCATTAGGAATGTTAGCAATAGCACCATTAACCTCTGCTGTTTTAAAAGATACATTTAACTTGCATTGTTTATTCATATTGGTAAAAAAAAAAAAAAAACATGAATATAGCAGTATTGATACTTAAAGTTTAATTAATGTGTGCAAGTAGATGTCCAGTGAAGAACACTATGCTGCTGGTGTTAAGTTATAGAAACATTCAGTAACTATCATGACAAATGGCGAAATCTCTACTCTCTGGATAGTATGAGCTCAGATCAGTGCTGTGAGAGACACAATCAGTGTTGTATTGAATTTGGGCTCTTAAAACAAAGGTTTATGGAACTCCTGTAAGTGACCCTATGGTTCCACAGAACACAGTTTAAGAAACAATGCCTTAGGCCAGGGGTTCTTAAACACGGTCCTGAGGACCCACTGTGGCTGCAAGTTTTTGTTCCAACCAGCTTCTGTTTTTAATTGGTCTGCTGGGCTATTTAAGTGAACTGTTATTTCCCAGATTCTGTGTTTTAGGAACAATATGGAAATTAGAAACTAATTTTCGTAAAAAACAAAATGTTAAAATGTACTAAACAATTATATGGAAATAATGTATTTTTTCTGTTTAACAATGTTTTCATCTTGATTTTTATTCTACTTTTCCAATATTCTAATTGTTTAATTAGTCCATTATTTATTAATTAGTGGGTCTGACACTAAAGTAGTCACAGCCTTTCATAATTCAGTGTTGTTTGCCTGGGAGACTGCTTTGCTCATTTTTAATTATTATTAAGATACAATGAAGGGAGCAAACTGAACAGAGAAAGGGCAAAATATAATTAAATCAATAAAAAAGAGTTAATCACTTAAATCTATAGCAAAAATAGAAACATTTCTAAATGTCTCGTAAATGTAAAAATTATTCTGCTGTGCTCTTATGAATTTAGAATAAGAGAAGAAAAAAAAATAGCTAATTAAATGAGATCATTGTAATCAATTGTTGTCACGGATTATACATTTGGTTGAAACAAAAACCTGAAGCCACAGTAGACCCCCAGGATTGACTTCGAGAACCCCTGCCTTAGACCCCAGTATTCTTATATGTTGCCTTATTTAATGGATGGACCACTATGGCAGTGTCTTAATTTAGTTTCAGTCTTATTTAACAGATAGAAAAATCTTTGTTAGTTGTGGTGGTTTTAGTTCAGGGATCCATGATATTGTACCTGGAGTACTACAAGGATCTATTCTGTACCCACGGTTATTTGCAATAGAAATGCTTCCATTAGGCTAGATTATATCAAAACACAATATGAACTATCATAGTTTTGCAGATGACTCCCAGCTTTACTTATGTACAGTATAGCACCTGATGACCCTGACAATCTGGGTTGTTCGATCTAATGTTTTTCTTGTATTTCTAAATGGATGAGTAGTAATTTTTTCAAGCTAAATAAAGAAAAAAATGAAATCTTAGTTGTTGGTAAAACTGAAATAGAAGTTTATAGAAATAAACTTGATCACTTAGTATTAAAAGTCAGGGAGAAAATAAAAAATTAGGTATATTTGTGGACTCTGATCTAAACTTTAAATCACATATTAACAAACTTACTTGAAATGCATTTTCCATTTATGAAACATTGCAAAGATAGAGCTCTTATAACATTAGAAAATGCTGAGAAATTAATTCATGCTTTTGTTTTTAATCGAATGGATTACTGTAATGCACTTCAAACTGGGCTACCTTAGAAAGATATTAATAGTTTATTTAGTTTAGAATGCAGCAGCAGTACAAGTCTTAATTGGAAAAAGAAAATCTGAGCACATCACGGCAGTTTTAATTATGTTACTTTGTTCACTTTAAAATGCTACAAATTGTATATAAAGCCTTAAATAATCTTGCTCCCTCACATGTTTTGGAGTGTTTATCCACCTACGTTCCAAGTTATAACATTATATCCTCTAATGGTGGTCTGCTTCATATATATATATATGTTTATATATAGGTTCAAAACAAATCTAGAGAGAAAGAGAGCTAGGCCAGCAGAGTAAAACTTAAAGCTACTAAAAATAAGCAAATAGATAAATTAATATGTCTGCTTAATATTTCAACAGCTAAACATAAAAAAATGGTGAGGCGGCCTTTTGCTATTTTGTACCAAAAATCTAGAATACTTTACCAACTGAGATACAGCAGGCTAACACTGTGGATCTATGATAAGCTGAGTCTGCAGACACTTTAAATGTAGCAGTTCTTACGGCTAATTTTAATATGGTTTTTAGCGCTCCAGTGAGTGAGAATGCAATGGTGGAATAATGCTGCACCGGCATTTAGTGCTCCCCTTTCCGAGTCACCTTCTTACCTTGAAGGCCTGCGAATTAGAGGGCTTCTCAGGGCTTCTCCAGGACTCTCTGGGCTTCTCTGGGTTTGATCCAGCACTACGCCCAGACATGTGTCTGATGCCGCTGTTTTATCTCCAGGCATGCTTTCAAATAGAAGTGGGCCAACGGGAAAGCATGTGCCCAAAACCACTACAGGAAGGCAAGATCCAAGCACTATAAGCAGAAGCCTGTGGGCAGAAATAGAACACATGCAGAGAAAAAAAGTATGTAAATGTTCACCGCCTACCTGAAGAGATGAAGGAGCAGATGCAACATGGCTGCAAACACGTGTGCATGGGCGGTGGAAAGGAAGGTTTAAATTAGTCACACCACACATGATCAAAGGAGGACGTGGGGTGTGTGACTTGACTTTGTTTTCTGTTAGGAATCCCTGGAAGACATAAATAATGATCGTATAAGCAAACACGGTAGCAGTATAAAACTGAAGTTCAGACCACCAGTGGCCACTTTCTTTTTGCTGAGAAGGTACAGCAGAGAGGAGAGCATTTAAAGTTTGTATATATTAGAGAGGAAAGCTTCCAATTTTGTATATACTTTTTGGGTGGAGGTAATCTGTGTTTGTGGAAGCTCACTTTTTCATCATTGTCTTTGTGCCTAATTTTTTTCACTTTTTGTTTTGATTAGTTTTCTTTCTTTCGAAGAAGAAGGAGAAAGAAAAAAATTTTTATTAGATTTTTTTAGTATCACTTTTTGCTTCGGAGTCACTATAATTTTTGCATATAGTACCTGTACTTATTTTTATCGTTTTTGTTAATGTTCTTACAATAAAATGCAGTGGCGGGCCGTGCACTTCACGCCTAGGCCTTCAGTAGTGCTCCGTCTGAATCAACCCGCCCCTCAAAAACTAATTTATGGTTATAAAAACCATCTTAATATGCAGAAATACAGTATAAAGAGCTGTTGCATCTCAGATAGATAACTCCTGTAGCCACAATAAATGCCTTTATTGAATAGACAAACTAGGGGTGAACAATTTCCTTTCTACTGCAGCTACAGCCTGCGACACACATAAACATAAAAATAATAACTCATAAACTTGCAATATTATTTAGGAAAATCGCAACATTTTACTCACCAAAAATGTGGATTATTTGTAAACAAAATCCATCCTCCTCTCTTTCCTCAAAAACAGTTCAATTACTCTGTCGTACAGATTATCCGTGCACTTCAGTTCCATCACAAAGTCCCTTTCTATCGCCATCGAAGCTAATGCTGAAAGTCGAACCTGCTCTGTCATATTTCTGGCATAAGTTTTAATTCGCTTTAGGGCTGAAAATGTCCGCTCGACAGAAGCAGTGGACACGGGAATGCTCACTGCCAAACATACCAATGTGTACAGCTGCCCCATGATGCTCTCATTCAGATTTTTCTATTACACCATCCGCACCATCCTATCCAATCAACGGGTCTGAATACGGTGACGTTGCCGTATGCCTGCTAGAGGGCCCTAGTGAAACCAACTCAAAATCTGATTGGTTGAAGCAACAGTTTAATCGACATTTATTTTGTGTTAGAGGGCCTGCAGAATGGATTGTGAAGGCCTCCGGGCAGACTTCTTTGACTTTGACCCTGCCTGGCAACAAATGATGGCTGAAATGTGATTGGTTAAATGCTTTAATACGAAAATACATGTCTGGAAGCAGCATAACCATCGGAAAAGCTATGAAAGGAAGCGGACAGACTATTTGGAATTATTTAATAAGTATTCATGGACAAAATATAATTAACATCAGTTTGTGATTCAGATATTTTTTTAGGCCAGCAGAGAAGGCCTTGCAGGCCCTGATGGCCCGCTACTGATAAAATGTATATATCTGCAAGGCATTATTATAAATAGTCATCAGCACATCTGTGCAGTCATTATTGTCTGTTTCTCTGTCTTTTCATCCCAGGTCATTTGACTACAGCTCCAGGTACCGAGTCTGAAACTTTGCAACTGTACCAGTGCATGGGGCACCACAAGATCATTTTAAAAAACTCCTGAAACCCACTTTTTTAATTTTGCTTTTTCATAACTACGTTTTAGTTTTACTCTTAATAAACTAGTTTTGCATAGAATTATCATATGCTTCAATGAATCTGCAATCATTTTTAATCTCTCCTTTTGTTTTTTCTGGTTCTTCTTTGGTGGCGTTCTATGCTGCCACCACCTGATCAAAGCACCGTGCAGCTGCCTGTAATGTTTGAAATAAAGCAGATATTCCACCTCTGACAAGACTCACTCTGTTGAATTCTGTGCAATGAAGCTTAAAAAAATAAAGAATTACTTAAGAACATTTATGTCAAGTAGACTGCCCAGTGGGTGCTATTACACATTTTGTTTCTTTTTCCAGCTTAACTGGAATTTTTCTGTCCTCACTTTATAATCTTTAGGGACTTTCTTGAATGTTTTTTATTCATTATTAGATAGATAGATAGATAGATAGATAGATAGATAGATAGATAGATAGATAGATAGATAGATAGATAGATAGATAGATAGATAGATAGATAGATACTGGGAAATTATTATCTGATATTCTTTTTTTTTTGTTTATAACAATTTCTTTAACATCTTCTAAAGCACTTTGAGCTACATTCTGTGTATAGAAATGTGCTATAGAAATAAATATTGTTGTTAGGCATTAACACCCAGCAGTGCAAGTGTAGTGCAGATGCTAGGCTTTTTGACAATGAAGTCAAATTGACTAAATTTACTGAAAATGGAATCATTTTCAGCAATCAACAGTATTAAACAGGTGCTCCATATCTACAGTATCTCATTTATGCTAATACAAACATCAGAATGAAATTGTGTCTAGATGGTTATTAAGTTTATATAGAGAAGATGCAATCTATTGCGAGCTATATTCCTTGAACAGTGGGTTAAGAGTCTGGACTGCCTCTCAAATCAATTAATCAACCTGAATAATTGGAACTGTATCATGGAACAGATTTAACATTGAACCCCTCACTAACTAGAGGAAATCTTGTATTTATCCCAAAGAGTGGCAACAAAACTGCTATTTGAATATTTACAACACCATCCATTTTCTATCTCTGCAGGCTATATTTTGTCCCATATTTAGTATTCCCTTGATGTATATACACAGTCATGTTGTCCACAACAACACAGCTGTTTCTACAAATTCTAAATCAGCTGCAAATGAAAACTTCAGGCATTACCATAATTAAACCTTGAATTGATGAGCTTTTACAAAGTTTTGTCACATTTACACAGTTTTTCAAATACCTTTAGCAAAAAGCATTCCAAGCGTAGTACAACATTTATATACAGTAACTTAGTTAACTATGATTAATAATAAAATATGCTTATATCTATAAAGCAGTACTGGTCAAACTGTCATCTAATTATTTATATAATTACTAAGAATATATTACATGCCCCAGATGAGTATATATTTGACCAGTGGTGATGTAGCCTTTTGTTTTTATACACCTAAAATCTGGAATACTTTACTAATTGAAAATCACCAGGCTAATACAGTGGAACATTTTTAAAAAAAATGCATTATTTTAATTTGGCTTTTTCATAGCTATATTTTAGTTGTAATACTATTAGACTGTATAGACATAGTATTATTACATTCTTCAGGGATTTGCAATCTTTAATAAACCCTAATTTCCCCTGCTATCTTTTCCAGTTCTTGTATGATCGCGTTTTGCGTCACAACCATCTGATCAGGACACCGTACAGTGACCTGTGATCCTAGAAGGAAGCCTGCTGCCCCTGTTGTCCTCAAAACTGACTTCACTGAATCCTCTCAGGCAAAGTCTGAAAACAAAGAGGAATATTTGTTAGGCACAATGCCCAGTAGGGGCTAGGTGGTCTTTTGGCTTTGGAAACCCTGCAGATTTCATTGTTTTTTTCTCCAGCTTAACTGGAGTTTTTTTTTGTTTTGTTTTGTTTTGTTTTTTCTGTCCTCTCGGCCATCTGCCCTTATCACTGAACTCATCTTTACAGACTTGCATCATGATATTGTATATAAGGGTGCTACTCTTCTACCAGTTATATATCTGTTTTATTAGATTGTGTAGATTTTTTTTGCCATTTATTCATTAATATCTTGCATAATCTTATTTGTTATTCTTTTCTTGTAACTTTTTCTTTGACATCTTGTAAATCAGTTTGAGCTATATTGTTTGTATGAAAATGTGCTATATAAATAAATGATGTTGTTGTCCACCCTTTTTCTACCGAAGTCCATAGCCTCAGATTTGGAGGTGCTCATTCTCATCCCTGCCATTTCACACTTGGTCACAAACCACCCCAATGCGTGTTATAATTCACAGTCCAAGGAAGCCAACAGGACTACGTTATTTGCAAAAAGCAGTGATGCAACTTGTGAGCCGCGAAGCTAATCGTACCCTCAAAAAGACACAGACGCCCCTGGGAAAAACCCTAGGAAACCCCTAGGAAACATAGACAGACTACCTTCACATTTCTCCTTTCCCTTCTGGCCGGCTCTGTCGCGTAATCTGCCTCCCGCGCGGTACTCTGCCTTGTCAAAAAACCTGTACGGGCTTCTCTCAGTTGCTTAAAAACTGATTTCTTGCTTCTCCTTACCCCTCTCCCAGACATTCTCTCCTCCTGGGGAAACTGTCATCTCTGAATTGTCATGGAGGAGCACGTTTAAACTTTTGAAAAGAGACAAATGTTTGTTTGCAGTGTTTTAAATAAAGTTCCTTTCTTTTCTACAACCTCCTGTGTCTCTGTGCAAATCTGTGACCCAAGCGTGACAAACTCTAAGGCCACTGAGCTGGATCCCCTCCCCCCCCCAACCGTCTGTGCCTTGATATCTTGTCCATAAAAATCACATACAGGACAGGAGATAAAGCACATCCCAGCACTAAATGGGAATGTTGCTGATGTTTTTCCGAATATAAGGGACACTCTTATTGTGATTATACACAGACCGAATAGCCCTTATTAAGGGCCCTTAGAACTCAATACTCTTCTAGCACCCCGAAGAATCCCTCAAGGAACACAGTCATTCGTCTTCTCTAAGTCCACGAAACACATGGTGACCAACTGGCAATACTCCCATGCCCCCTCTAGAATCCTCATGAAGGTAAAGAGTTTGGCTTGTCCACCGTTCCATGGCCTGGACCAAATCCACATTGCTCTTCCTGGGTATTAGGTTCCACGACTGGGTGGAGTATCCTTTCTAGTACCCTGCCATAAGCTTTTCCAGGGAGGCTGAGGAGTGTCATCCCCTGATAGTTGGAGCACATCCTCTGGTCCCCCTTTTTAAAAAAGGGAACTAACCCTCTCGGACTAACACTTCAGAAGCATAGCGCCCAATAACCGTACAACATTGAAAAGGTGTGTCAGCCATGACAGCCCAACAATGTCCAGAGCCTTAGCCGGCATTCCCCAGTGTGGCGGAAGTACTGGCTGCACACCCGGAAGCACTCCAGGTGTCCCTGGTCGTCTTCCCCCTAGCACTTCCGGGTGTGGCAGAAGTGCTGAGTACCAGGGCTCTCCGGGCATTGGGGCGCCCCCTGGCAGTGACCAAGGGCCCCTATAGGGTTGAGCTTCCAAGCTCAGTTCCCGGGGACCCCAAAGCCAACAGGGCGGCCGCCCCCTCATGGTCTGGAGGAGGCGTAATCCCTCCTCCGGTTCTTCCGGCTGGGTGCCACACCCAGCCATTTGCCACAAAGGATAAGCCAGAAAGGTCTCAGGAAGTTTAACAGTAGAATCCCTGAAGCCTACGAAAAAACTCGGAATTCCGGGCCACCTTAAATTCCTTCGCACCTCTCCTCATCAGCATGAAATGTTACATGAAATGTATGTATTCCAAATAACAATATATTATTTACCCTATACACTCCCAGATAAAGAGACCTGAACTCTGAGAATTTTGCGATGGACTCAGCTCAGGCGGTGGGGAAATGGGACAGCATTTTGCTTGCTAGTTGTGCTAATCAACACATTTGCAAAACAAAAGATACTGATAGAGAGGTGCAAAGGAATTTAAGGTGGCCTGGGATTACGGGTTTTTTCATAGGCTTCAGGTATTCTAGTGTTAAAGGGACGCACCGGGGACTGAGCATTTTAAAGAAGACACCTGTCTGAATTTTAACCTTGTTTTAATGGATGTTGTGAGGGACGGCCAGCATTTTAGTCCGGCCAGGATGTCCCTCAACTGAAAGAAACAGCCGTTTCAAGACACTACATCCCCCGGAACGCTAGATGGCAGCTCCCCTGGATGGAAATGGCTCCTCGGATTCCCGCAGGGCAGCATGGGACACGGAGTCCGTATCCTCAGCCCTGTTGGGTACAGTGGGGGCCGCCAGGGGGAGCTCACCAAGATCCAGGGGGATATTATGAGGACGTCAACCCGGAAGTACTTCGGGGTCACGAAGACAGAAGCCCGCGGTACTTCTGGGACGATTGATAAAAGAAGATGTGTTGGTGACCCGGAGAAGAAATACTTCCAGGTCAGAGACTTTATAATGACTCTGGGAAACCCAACAAATTGTTAGCCGAGTTGGGAGGAAGGGAGACTGAGCTGCTGGGAGGTGTGGAGGATTATTGATTGTTGTGTTTATTGATTTATTATTAAGTATAGTGGAGGTGGAGATGCTTGTGCACATTATTATTATAATAAAAACCAATATTTGGACTTTTATCTGGTGTCTGGCGTCTGATCTGAGGGTTCAAGGGAGCGACAGCGCCCCCTATCTGTCACAATGTATTTATTCAGATTTTAACTTCCACCAGCACTTTGATGTTTTTATGGATTATTTATTTATTGAAAATTTTTGAGCACTGCACTTTCTGGACACTATTTGGATTTAAATTTTTTTATAATAAAAGAGTGTGCACTTTTCATCATCCCCTTGCTTGGAGTGTTTTGTCCTCATCAGCTCAACTCATCCGGTTACATTATTAACAGTGACTGGTTCAAGAGGCTCCCATTTTGGTGGATGGAGCAAGGAGATGACCCACGTCGTCAGTCCCACACCTGGGATTTTGCATCCCTGACCACTAAGGCTGCTGCCCTTTTCGCCTGTCTGTACCTCTCTTCTGCTTTGGGAGTCTCCCATGCTAATTATACATGAAAGGCCCCTTGTCAGCCTGATGGCATCCCTCACCTCTGGTGTCCAGGATTGGATCTTTGAGTTACCAACTAGAGAGGCACCTATGGCCTTCAGGCAGCAGCTCTTTGCAACTGCCTCTACAATGAAGGCTTTGAACAAGCCAGCATGTGGGAAAACATCAGAGTTGGCAGTCTTCTGTACAGGGGCCTTCCCGAGATGTTCCCAGTCTGCCCTTGCTACTCGCTTGGGCTTTTCAGGTCTGCCCATGCACCTCCCCACCATCTGACCAAACTCACCACCAGGTGGTGATCAGTTAACAGCTCTGCCCAACTGTTCATCTGAGTGTCCAGAACATACTGTACAGTATGTCCTCAAAGGCCTGGATCTAGGAGAAGGCCTCAGTAAACTCATACCAGGTTGGGAACTCTTTTTAAACTTGAAAATAAATAAAAGTGACAGTTTCTTTATATACAGAATTGATAAAATTAACATTCATAACATGATCATAGCCTACAAAGAAATAATATGGTTTCTGCAGTAAACTGCTATAAAATGCTTTCTCTTTTTGAAAAATGTAACCTCAAGTAAAAATTGTTTTGTATGAGCCTATTTCTATCCATCATTAAACAACTGAATTTATCCCACGTGCAATTACTAACAGCCAAAAAGAAAATTGGTTTTAGTTAAACATTTCAATACTGTTATTTGTCATATAAAAAGTACTGTTGTTATTGAACATTATTGCTAAAATAATACTAAAATAATGATGCACCAAATGTAATTATTTGTTTAAAAAATAAAGATAAAATAAAGTTAACATTTAATTGTGTTATTGAATTGTCTAGCTAAGGTATTTTTCAGTGCCAAAATATCATTATCTTTCAGTGATTCAAATAACATAATTATACAGTAAATTGCCATAATTCTATTCTGTGATAATCATAATGGTTGTTAAAAGAAACCCCTATCAAAAATTACACAGGTTGATAAATCTCATTTTAAAATTACAATTTAGGTAAAATTTTTGCCTCCAGGAAAATATCCCTTAATCAAGTTTTTGTTTCTGATATAACATGGTAAGATATTATTTATTGCATTTTATTTAGCCTCTTGTGCTTCTAGCAATTTAAATTATGTGTTATGAATGCTTCTAGGTCATCCTATTCTTCTAAACATTTTTTTTTTCAGGATTCATTTTTACCTTTGTTTAAGAAAATTAAACAGTTACAGGTAACTAATAAAGAAAGTACAGTGCAAAGTTTGCAATGTTAATATCTTTCCTTATTGTTAATGATATTCTCTTAGCAGATCTGTAAATATAAACCATACTATAGTAAACACAGTGCTAGTAACTATCATTATGCTTAATTAATAATGAAAAATTATAATCAAATCCCAAACACTAGAAACAGAATGGTTTATAGTCATTCATATTTAGATTATAATATATACCTAAAGAGCAATAAATATTTATTCAAAATACTTTGATGTTTTTGTTTTGAAAACTTTGTATATTCCTCACATATGTTACTAATTCTGAAAAGGTAACATAAAGCAATGAGCTTTAGTTCTTAAGGGCTTCAAAAATTACCTTTCCCCATAGAATCAAATTTTGCATGCATTGCATTTTTTAGCTTTGCTTGCAAAATGCTGGTCCAGAACAAAACAGATAACAATGTAAATTGTAACTTGTTAGATAAACTAAAATAATATAATCGTTTATGACAGGTTTAGATTATAATGGCCTAATGTGCAAATAATTACATTTCTTAGCAGATACTATTACATTATATGTACTGGTTTGGATTATACACCAATAAAACCAAGCATCATATTAGGATTCATGACTCTTTTTTTGCATTGTATTATCAATATGTGGAAATAATTGTCTGCTCCAAGATTAAATTATATTATTATGTTTCTTTTCCATGTCTAATAAATAATGATGGATGACTTTTATTTTCTTAACCACCTGCAACCATTTTGTCATTTTCTGAATATAAAAAATAGTAAAAGATACAAGCTGGGTATTGTAAAGTTATCATAAAATCTCTCCTTTCAGATAGTACCTTTATGTTTTAACAGTACATGCATATTGCTTCCTTAAAATGTTATCTGCAATCAATAGTAGTAGTTAGAAAAAAGTGTATATGAATATTCCAGTATAGCAAAAAGTTATTCACAACTTTCCTTTGATACAAGTTATATATTTAGCTATGGTATCGGGTACATGAGTTTTAGGTCAAATACCACTGTTCAAAAGAAATTAAAATGTATGCAAAAATCATATTTAAAGCAAAAACTGACATTTGAGGTACATGAATTGTTGTTTTCCCTTATACTAATTTCAGCATCATATTAATTATGGTAAACTGTACAATATTGCAATATTGTATGCATATTTTTAGAAAGTCACCACACACTGTGGAAATTCTGAAGGTCTGGAAAAAGGCAAATATTATTATGTTATACAAAGGGGTGATTGGGCAGATCCAAGCAACTATAGGCCAATAAGCTTAATATGCATCACAGGTAAATAAATGGAAGGAATTAATAAGAAAAAGACTGTGCAACACATGGCAAGAACAGGAGTTTTATTGAACAGTCAGCTTGGGTCCAGAAGAGGGTGGTCATGTTTTATTAACATGCTGGGAATTCTATGAGGAAGCAACAAAAGGATATGATCAAAGTGGACCGTATGATATTATTTATCTTGACTTTCAGAAAGCATTTGATAAGGTGCCACGATAGATTGGAAATCAAATCCCTCTCCCCGGCCACTTCTTCTAGCTCTTCCGGGAGAATCCCGAGGCGTTCCCAGGCCAGCCGGGAGACATAGTCCCTTCAGCGTGTCCTGGGTCTTCCCCGGGGCCTCCTCCCGGTTAGACGTGCCCGGAACACCTCACCAGGAGACGTCCAGGAGGCATCCTGATCAGATGCCTGGGCCACCTCATCTGACTCCTCTCGATGCGGAGGAGCAGCGACTCTACTCTGAGCCCCTCCCGGATGACTGAGCTTCTCACCCTATCTTTAATGGAAAACCCAGACACCCTGCGGAGGAAACTGATTTCAGCCGCTTGTATTCGTGATCTTGTTCTTTCGGTCACTACCATAACTCATGACCATAGGTGAGGGAAGAAGCATAGATCGACTGGTAAATTGAGAGCTTTGCCTTACAACTCAGCTCCTTTTTCACCACGACAGACTGATGCAGAGCCCTCATCACTGCGGACGCTGCACCGATCCGTCTGTCGATCGCACGCTTCATTCTTCTCTCACTTGTGAACAAGACCCCAAAATACTTAAACTCCTCCACTTGGGGCAGGATCTCGCTCCCAACCTTGAGAGGGCACTCCACCCTTTTCCGGCTGAGGACCATGGTCTTGGATTTGGAGGTGTTGATTCCCATCCCAGCCGCTTCACACTCAGCTGCGAACCGATCCAGAGAGAGCTGAAGATCATGGCCTGATGAAGCAAACAGGACAACGTCATCTGCAAAATGCAGTGACCCAATCCTGAGCCCACCAAACCGGACCCCCTCAACGCCCTGGCTGCGCCTAGAAATTCTGTCCATAAAAGTTATGAACAGAATCAGTGACAAAGGGCAGCCTTGGCGGAGTCCAACTCTCACTGGAAACAGGTTCAACTTAATGCCGGCAATGCGGACCAAGCTCTGACACCAGCTGTACAGGGACCAAGCAGCCCTTATCAGGGGGTCCGGTACCCCATACTATTGGGGTACCCCCCACAGGATTCCCCCAAGGGACACGGTCGAATACCTTTTCCAAGTCCACAAAACACATGTAGACTGGTTGGGCAAACTCCCATGCACCCTCCAGGACCCTGCTAAGGGTGTAGAGCTGGTCCACTGTTCCACGACCAGGACGAAAACCACACTGTTCCTCCTGAATCCGAGGTTTGACTATCTGATGGACCCTCCTCTCCAGGACCCCCGAATAGACTTTTCCAGGGAGGCTGAGCAGTGTGATCCCTCTGTAGTTGGAACACACCCTTCGGTCCCCCTTCTTAAAGAGGGGGACCAGCACCCCGGTGGGCCAATCCAGAGGCACTGTCCCTGATATCCATGCGATGTTGCAGAGGCGTGTCAACCAAGACAGTCCTACAACATCCAGAGCCTTGAGGAACTCCGAGCGTATCTCATCCACCCCCGGGGCCCTGCCACCAAAGAGTTTTTTGACCACCTCGGTGACCTCAGTCCCAAAGATGGGGGAGCCCACCTCCGAGTCCCCAGGCTCTGCTTCCTCGTTGGAAGGCATGTTAATGGGATTGAGGAGGTCTTCGAAGTACTCCCCGCACCGACCCACAACGTCCCGAGTCGAGGTCAGCAGCGCACCAACCCCACCATATACAGTGTTGACACTGCACTGCTTCCCCCTCCTGAGACGCCGGATGGTAGACCAGAATCTCCTTGAAGCTGTCCGAAAGTCGTTCTCCATGACCTCCCCAAACTCCTCCCACGCCCGAGTTTCTGCCTCAGCAACCACCGAAGCCACATTCTGCTTGGCCTGCCAGTACCTATTAGCTGCCTGTAGGACTCCTTCTTCAGCTTGACGGCATCCCTCACCGCCGGTGTCCACCAACGGGTTCAGGGATTGCTGCCACGACGGGGCACCGACCACCTTACGGCCACAGCTCCGGTCAGCTGCCTCAACAATAGAGGCACGGAACATGGCTCATTCAGACTCAATGTCCCCCACCTCCCTCGGAACGTGGTCGAAGTTCTGCCAGAGGTGGGAGTTGAAGCTACTTCTGACAGGGGACTCTGTCAGACGTTCCCAGCAGACCCTCAGAATACGTTTGGGCCTACCAGGCCTGACCGGCATCCTATCCCACCATCGTAGCCTACTCACCACCAGGTGGTGATCAGTTGACAGCTCCGCCCCTCTCTTCACCTGAGTGTCCAAGACATGTGGCCACAAGTCCGACGACACGACCACAAAGTCGATCATCAAACTGAGGCCTAGGGTGTCCTGGTGCCAAGTGCACATATGAACACCCCTATGCTTGAACATGGTGCTTGTTATGGACAATCCGTGACGAGCACAGAAGTCCAATAACAAAATACCGCTCGGGTTCAGATCGGGGGTCCATTCCTCCCAATCACGCCCTTCCAGGTCTCACTGTAATTGCCCACGTGAGCATTGAAGTCTCCCAGCAGAACGAAGGAGTCCCCAGAAGGTATGCCCTCTAGTACCCTCTCCAGGGACTCCAAAAAAGGTGGGTACTCCAGACTGCTGTTTGGCGCATACGCACAAACAACAGTTAGGACCCATCCCCCCACCTGAAGGTGGAGGGAGGCTATCCTCTCGTCCACCGGGGATAAACCCCAATGAACAGGCTCCAAGTTGGGGGGCAATAAGTATGCTCACACCCGCTTGGTGCCTCTCACCGGGGGCAACTCCAGAGTGGTGGAGAGTCCAGCCACTCTCAAGGAGATTGGTTCCAGAATCCAAGCTGTGTGTCGAGATGAGCCTGACTATATCTAGCCAGAACCTCTCGACCTCGCGCACTAGCTCAGGCTCTTTCCCCTTCAGAGAGGTGACATTCCACGTCCCAAGAGCCAGCTTCTATAGCCAAGGATCGGACTGCCAAGGTCCCCGCCTTCGACCACCACCCAACTCACACTGCACCCGACCTCCTTGGCCCCCTCCCATAGGTGGTGAGCCCATGGGAAAGGGGACCCACGTTACCTCTTCGGGCTGTGCCCGGCTGAGCCACACGGGTGCAGGTCCGGCCACCAGGCGCTCGACATCGAGCCCCACCTCCAGGCCTGGCTCCAGAGGGGGGGCCCCGGTGACCCACGTCTGGGCGAGGGAAAACTCTGTCCAAATTTTTTATTCTTCATAGGAAGTTTCTTTGAACTGCTCTTTGTCTCATCCCTCACTTAGGACCAGTTTGCCTTGGGTGGCCCTATCAGGGGCATAAAGCCCCGGACAACAGAGCTCCTAGGATCATTGGGACATGCAAACCCCTCCACCACAATAAGGTGGCGGTTCGAGGAGGGGATGAGCCCATCCATGTTTTCAAATTCTCCCCAGTCCGGCTGGGTGAAATGCTCGGGAAGGCCCTTGAATAATAGAAGACAGGCTACTAACTGCACAATTTATATGGTGCTTTGTTCAAATCGCCTTAGACATAGCCCCACTTTTGTCCAGAGAGCGAAAGCTTACTCCTGGGTCGGCCTTTCAAGGTCGGATAGCCATTGTCTTACTTTACTCACCTGCCAGTCTGGGGATGCCCCACATTTATCTAAGGTCTTGACCTTAGTGGGTGGGGGGGGGGACAGTTCTGTCCTCCAAGAGAGCATAATAAGCCCCCTTCGCTTCCCTCACAAAGACCAGCCCACTCTTGTGTGTCCCTCCCATATACTCCCCTTGTTTCTTTGTTTGCCTGGTTAACTGTTTTAGGAGCAGAGCCTGCACCGGGTCTCTCCGAACCTTGGGACGAACCCCCCACTCAGAAACTCGGCACCTGTACTCTCCCACCTGGTTAGATCTCAGGTCCTGTCCCTGTTTCTTCATCCTGTTGACTACGCCACTGTCATACAAATGAGACATAGACATCAAAATAAGTTTTGGGCAGCCACCCGTATATTATGCCCTGGCTGCAGATGGGTAAATGGTTGAGTTGTTTACAGAACAGAGTCCAAAAAAAACTGATTGTAGGAAGAGAATATGCTGGCTTTAAAGGACGAGACAAGAAGTGATGTCATCAGGACCAAACTGGAAGTGATGTTGCTGGGACCGGAAGTGACATCATCACCGGAAGAGATGTGATCTGGCCCAGAAGTGACATCATCGGTGCCCCTGGTACTGGAAATGCTGTTATCAATAGCACCAGTACCGGAAGTAACGTCATCATAGACGCTGGAAACAGGCGGGATTTCCCGTGAATTGTCTGCTGAGGATTGAGAAAGTTTGTGCAGTTCACCACCCCCTGGTCTGGTGTGCTACTACTATTATTCAGGCCCTTTAGCTGCCTCCCAATCGTACTTGTGTGCCAATATACAGTATATATATTTATATATATATTGTGGCAGATGGCAAGGCCCAATGCCTGGCCGGGATGCCTAGAAGGACCAGGAGAGAGATTATATCTCCCCTGGGACCACGAGAGGGCGGCCGCCCTGGTCTGTATGGGGGCCACAGGAACGGAGCATGGAAGCTCAACCTATTGGGGTCCGTGGCCATCACAGGGGGGCACCCGTTTGATTGTGGAACCCTAGATATCAGCACTTCCGCCACACCAGGAAGTGCCACCAGAAGGTCGTCAGAGGGCACCTAGAGCACATCCAGGTGATTATAAAAGAGGCCGCCTCCCTTGAGTAGAGTAGCTAGAGTCAGGAGTAAGAAGGCAATACTTGGGAGGACAGGTGAAAAGGTGGCAGGAGAAGTCCGGAAGGGAGTGAAAAGCACGAAAGAAAGGTGTTTGGTGCATGGGCATTGTATTGTGTGCTGGACTTTTATAATTAAACGTGTGTGTTTGGAACATTCTGTGTCTGCCTGTTTGTGTCCGGGCTGAACCTACCACAATATATACTAGCATAATGAAACACCAATTTATTTAGTCCTTCTATTTTGATTGTATCATGCATTTATGAACCTCTTTTCACTGGATATGCACTCTTTTACATCCCTCTTCCTTAGTGCATCTTGTTGTCTTTTTCATCAGGCACTCTACAGGTAGTCCTTACATCTGACTTTCTTTGTTCATTCTGTTTCCTCTGCTTATTGGCGATGCTGTCCTCTTGTGGATGTTGGACAACATTGCACTCAGACATTTTATATAATAATAATAACATGTAATTATATAGCAACTTTCCCATGCTCGAGGCGCTTTAAACAAATTCATACAAATAATTTCTGGATAGAACAATACACAAATAAACACAGGATATACAAAAGCATTAAACAGAATAAAAGAAAGAATAAACCAGAGTATAATACTAAATTCAATACTGAAAGAAATGTTTGAACAAATCACATAATTTATGATATAACACACACACACAAATTGTCATGAGCATCCGGACAGAAAGGTACTCTGAAAGAAGGGACAGAGAGTTAGGTTAAAGTAAAAGCCTTCCTAAACAGAAGAGTTTTAAGTTGTTTTTTAAAAGAATGAATTGAGTCAGCTGATCTAAATAATTTCGGGAAGTCATTTCAAAGTCTGGGTGCTATATAGCTGAAGGTCCTGTCAGAGTGCAGGTTAGTGTGGGGCACAACAAGATTTCCAGAATCAGAGGACCTTAGTGGTTGAACTGGAGCATAGTGATGGAGAAGGTCACCGATACAGTATAGTCCTGTGCATAGAATTTTTTACTCGATCATGTAAGACATGGGGAGCCAGTGAAAGCGAAGCATGATGGGTGTGATGTGTTCGCTATTTCTGGTTCCTATAAGGACTCTTGCAGCAGAGTTTCAATTAACTGTAGATGTGATATCAGATGGAGCACCTGCCAGTAGGGTGTTACAAAAATCAGATGTGATAAAAGCATTGACACATTCTCAGCATTAGAAAAGGAGAGGAAAGGGCGAACATGAGATATGTTATGGAGGTGGAAGTAAGAAAGTTTCTTAATGTGGTTTATGTCAGCGGAGTAAGAAGGGAAGGAATCAAAAATGACACCAACATTTCTTGCATTAGGAGAAGGCCTAATGAGGTCACCATCAAGAGTGAGTGAAAGGAATACACAGAGATATATTTGCAGCTGGAGATCCACAATGGGAGAAAATGAATCACGTATCATAAAGTAGTTTTTATTCCTGAGCTTTTAGCCCCTGTCATGGGCCTTCATCAGAGGATAATGCTTAGACTTACAAGAATCAAAGGCAATATATAGCAAAAATTAGGAGGGGGGGGGGGCTAGGTCAGTGTGTATGGGGGAGGGGTGTATTGGTCGTAAAGTTTTATTTATTATGAACATGTTCTTCTTAAGTTTGCATATGCTGGGTTTATGTCCAAATGTCTGTTAATGGTGTTCTCATTTGATAGCCAAGATTCAGCCAGCTCTCTGGGACTTTTAGTACTGGCCTTAAATCTTACTTGTACATTGTCCCAGTTAAATGTATGTCCTGTTGATTTTGTATGCCGTATAGATCGGTGATCGTGAGTCCTTCCTTCTGACAGCGTTGTGATGTTCCTGTACATTTAATGACCAATGTACAATGTGGAATATGGCCGGCCGTTCATCCCAGCCAATACCCCCAAGCCGCCAGGTGGAGCTTTCCCAGCAGCATGGAGGTGCCCCGAAGGCCAGCAGGGAATCCTGGACAATGGGGTTTTTATCCACAGCCCTGCTGGATACCATGGGGGTCGCTAGAGGACGCTGCAGGGAGGCCCAAGGATTATTACGTGCCCTACGCCCCGGAAGTACGTCTTAGTCACAGCGACAGGAGGAATGATGTGTTTCCGGGATGAAGAAGAAGAGAACTTTTTATCTGACCCAGAAGTGATAGAAAGTCACATGGACTGGGGGGTTGGAAACACTTCCTGGTCAGGGACTATAAAAGGACCATGGGAAATCCCAGACGGTGAGCTGAGTTGGGAGGCAGGGTGGGTAAGTGTCTGGGAGTGGAGGATTGTTTATTATTGTAGTCATTATTGTTTATTGGAGTAGTGTGGAGTAGTGGTGCTTTGTGCACTTATTTATAATAATAAATATTATTATTGGACTTTTATCTGGTGTCTGACGTCTGGTCTGAGGGTTCAAGGGGTCACAGGGACCCGTAAACTGTCACAACAAGTAAGATTTAAGGCCAGTACTAAAAGTGCCAGAGAGCTGGCTGAATCTTAGCTATCAAACAAGAACGCCATTAACAGACATTGGGACATAAACCCAGCATAGGCAAACTTAAGAAGAACATGTTCATAATAAATAAAACTTACGACCAATAAGTACACACTGAGATAGCCGCCCCACCTAATTTTTGATATATATTGCCTTTGATTCTTCTAAGTCTAAGCATTATTCTTTGATGAAGGCCCCTGGCAGGGGCTAAAAACTCAGGAATAAAAACTACTTTATGATACGTGATTAATTTTCTCCCTTTGTAGATCTCCAGCTGCAAATATGCAAACCGTATCACAGACCTTCTCTTCCATATATAAATATATATATATACTGACTGGCAGGATGACACCCAACCTGTTGCTGCATCCAAATGGTGCAATCTTTCGTCTTTACATCTGGTGCAGCTGCGTTTTTCTTATATGTCAGTGGACGTTTCTTGCGGGGAGGGCTTCTGTTCTCTTTCTCCAATGTAGAACCCTCATCCTCATCTGAGTTCAGCACGTCTTTATTTGAAAACATCAGTGTCAGATCAGAGTGAGCGTGAACGTGACTGAGAGTATAAAACTAAATAAAAAAAAAATAAACACTAACATTTACAAGTACCATACATTTACACCGGCTGTTACAGACTCAAATCAAATGTATGTTTTTATTGTATAATAGTAACAATAAGAGCAGCCCACTACTCAAAATTTTTATTTTGGGAAGCAGCAGGGCTCAAACCCGTGACCTCTTCATTATGAGTCAGCAGTTCTTACTGTCAGTAGTCGTGACAATGAAGTACACTGATTCAATTTATTTTTCTTCAGTTATAGTTTTGAATAAAAGCGCACTTGTTCTGTTATACTTGTACCTTTTGTGAAAGTGCTTATTTGATATTTTGACTTCAGTCTTCACACATAATACACTTTATATCAAAATATTGTTGTTAGTACTAAAACATGAAAAAATTTTGTCTTTTAGGTATGTGTTCAACATTTCTTGCCTCGCATTTTCTGTCATCCTACAATTACATAGATCTCTGTAGACACAGAACACACATAAATGCATTTGTTCCAAATAATGATATATTATTTACCCTATACAGCTCCAGGTACCTCACTCCCAGATAATCAAGGAAGGCGTGTTAGGGATAAAGAGGTATGCTTTACAGAGATAGAGCACTGAATAGACAGACTGGCTGGGATAACAAGAAACTCTGTCTTTGGCAGGTTAGCTGGAGATGTCGTTCCTTCATCATAGTTGAGATATCAGTGAGACATGTTGAAATTCTAGACAAGACCATACAATCCTCTGGAGAGAACAACAGGTGTAGCTGAGCATCATTGGCTAAGTGGTGATATGAGAATCCATAGGATTAGATGGTAAGGCCTAGTGAGGTGGTGTACAAGGAGTGGAGGAGGACACCTAGCACTTATCTTTGGGACACTTCTGCTCTTGTCCGATGCACCTTTGATATCTTTCCTCTCCATAACTAACACACTGCAAGAATCTTTTTGAGAGCTAGGATTCTCAAAGTAATGCCAGTGAATGCCTAGGTCAGAGGCAGGAATGTCACAAGAGCTGAAACTATTGTATCAAACCAATATCAAAATTCCAAAAACATATATGTAATAGATTTTTTACAATATTACCAGTACTCAATTCATTTATGATGGCAGTTAGACAAATTACTCTGGAAGGCACAATAATACTTGAGAGAAAACTGCATATGAAAAGAGATGACAGTGGTAATGATACAGCATTGCATCAACACATGTTGATGAGAAAAACAGCAAAAGTAGAGGTCCATTGGGCAGCAATTACAGCTTCAGGTCTTGTTGGGTAAATCTCTACAAGGTTTGCAAACCTGGATTTGGGATGTTTATTCTGTTCTTGCTGACCAATCCTCTCATGCTCTGTTAGATTAGATGGGAAACATCTGTAAACTGCTACCTTCAAGTCTCTCCACAGATGTTCTATAGGGTTCAACTCTGGGGTTTGGCTGGGCTCTAAGTCACTTGTCCATACTGAATTAAGTGTCTGAATATTTATATAAATGAGAGACTTAAGTTCTTGTTTTCTAATACATTTGCAAACTGTTTTGAAAACGTGTTTTCACTTTGAAATTATGGGTTATTGAGTGTCAGATTGATGGCAAAAATGGCAATTAGATTCATTTAGAATTAAATATACAACACAATAAAGTGTGCTGGAAGTGAAGGGGTCTGAATATTTTCTGAATCCAGTGAATGAATATTACTTATTGTCACACACGTGCACAAGGGAGACTACTTCAGGGCTCATCAAAGGGTAATTACACCCCGAGTCAATGGTTGGCGCTGTCTTTCAATACCTCTCTTCTTCCCCTAACCACAGTTCAGAAGATTAACAGCTCAAAGATCTTTGATGCCATTTCCAGTATCCAATCACCTGAGCCCACCTCCTCCTGCCTTCCTGGTTGATAACCACCATCACCAACATCATGAGTCAGTCTAGCAGTAGACTTGCATCTGCAAAGATGTTTTTACAATGAATGCTAAATTGCTTTTGTTAATTTGGTCAACAATTATATGGGGATCATTGCTGCTGCTGCCCCAATCCTACATGATCTCTCTTTGTCTTTTGTTACAATATATACATATGCATAAGATGTATATAAAGGTTCCAATAATGTATGTATATTGCATTAAATGAATGATGTACTTATGTTTTTTTTTCTGTTGCTGCTATTGTACTACTGTCACTAGTCTGTGGGTGTACTATGTACATATGACAATAATCCTGAACTTTAAATACATCATGAATTATTTGTTGTTGGAGAATATAAACCTTTTCTAGTTCTTTTCTGAAAGGCTCTGTTGAGCAAGCTTTGAATCATGTAAGTTTAATCTTGGCCCATCCACCTAAGAAGAGTTTGATTAGCCCTTTAACTTATATTGTTCCCTAGAAATAAACAACATTGGATCAACAATACAATCAGATTGACCAGTTCCATGGCAATAAGTGAATATAAAAAAAAATAAAACTTGGCTTAGGATGGTATTGATATAATAAAAAAGTTACACATACACCTATACTGCAACACACTCAGCCTTAAATAAAATACTTTGAAATAACAAAACATAACATAAACCACCCTGAAATCAAATCTAGTGCTTTGATACTGACCAAAATTTAAGTCTTCCAGATTAAACTAATATCCAGATTTGATGTGGTATTATATCAGAGAATCCCCTGTCAATCTGCAGTGAAGATTAAAGGATGCAAATATAAACCACTGTGAGAGGTTTTCTTAACTGGACTGGACTGGATCTCAAAGAATGTCTTTAAAGATGTGTCGCCTTTTAAATCCCCATGTCAAAAAAAAATAAAAAGTCCAAAAGCACAGTAGTTGCTCCTCCTTGATACTCTGCCCTACACCAGCAAGAGAAGAAAAAACCAAAAAAAAAAAAAAACAACCTTTTACCAATTCTGAGGTCAAACATGGATTTCTGAAAAAAATCAGTAACAATTCTTTCTGTGTTGCTCCATCTCCTTAAAAGTGCAGCATCCTCAATTATGCTTCAAATCAAGGCAGGCTGCACATTCTTTTCTCCACACAAAAAATATAGTAAGGAGCACAACATTGATACTAAACATTTCACATGTAGCATGGTGTGGAATAATAAAAATTTTAATCAATATATTAAATAATAGTTGAACAAAGAATCTTGGGCTGAGGACCTTTTGACCTAGTCCAAGGGAGGGGAAGAAGATTTCGTGACTATGCCTTAGTGCAATGAAATTTTTGTACTTAGATAAACAAGTTCAAAATGCCTTGATGATTACTATCTGTGTGCATTTGGGTGGATGGAAAATATATTATTATGCAACCCAGCTTATGCTACGAAAATGTATATGTATATATTTGCAAGTATAAGAATTCTTTGTGTTAACCATATGAATGCCTTAAGATTGTTAAAAAAAAGGGAAACCATTAACTGTATAATCATTTAACAGT
This sequence comes from Erpetoichthys calabaricus, assembly GCF_900747795.2. Taxonomy (NCBI): domain Eukaryota; kingdom Metazoa; phylum Chordata; class Cladistia; order Polypteriformes; family Polypteridae; genus Erpetoichthys; species Erpetoichthys calabaricus. Next base: position 52,960,507 of record NC_041411.2, read on the forward strand.
ATAAGTATATTACTAGTTTGTATTAATAAGCTATGGATTAATTGTTTATTAATTAGACTTACATATAAAAATTAAGTGTATACAAAACTAAAGGACAAACTTGCAACATTTCTGTCAAACTGCTGACCTTTTAGTCTGTACTCAGGAAACTGTTAATCTTAACAAACATCTAGGATTGTAAAATCAACAGCAACAGGCTTTTTTCACTTCTCCTTTAGTGGTTGAACAAATGTGTTGTAATTTTTGGGCATATTACTGAATCCCCCAAAAGAATTGTGTAACCCTACCTTATGATAAAGCTGTCACTGTAAGATGTAAGACTGTCTATAAAAAGGAAATTCACCCCCCGAGATTGGGCTATTGCTGGTGACTGTCAGTGACACTAGCTAACAGGGCTGGAGTGGTCTCTCTGCCACCAAGAATAAAGAAATTGCTTTTTACTTTACATCTGCTGTCTGCCTGCTGTTTACCTCGAACCTTCGTCCACAACGGCAACAAATTTACACTTATATCAGGAATGCAATGAAAATTATTTAATTGTCATTAATGAGTGAAAATCATTTATCTTTAAATTGAGAATAGTAGAGCTGTTTTGTTATAACACTGGGTATACTCATTGTGTCAATAGTGTTATCTGTTGTCTCAGGTGGAACACTAACTGCCACTGACAGAACAGGTGGTTTTTCAGTAAAGTTGCTAGCATTAGAAGAAGTAATAGGGTGCCAAGTTTTATACATGGGTGCCAATGTGATACTGTAAGATAAGCTTATTTCATATGTAATAAGATGGTGGGAACTAACATAAGGGACATCTTACAGATTATTTTGCTAATCCTCAGAGAAAGTTTCTTAGTTGTAATATGGGTGATAATTTTTATTTTTCTAGTTTTGTTTTGTATATTTTCTTTTGGAAAAGTGGGGCACGGACATAGCTTCAATATTATGTTTCTGTGGTGACAGATCTAGATTGATATCAGACTTTTGGTTTAGCCAGTTTTTATGCTACTGGGCCTTAACTCTGGTAATTCAGTTGTTTGGAGAATTGAGACTATAAGCCAGACTTCTATACAACTGAACACCATCTTTCCAAGTGGGATGAATGCCATCTTATCTAATAAGACCAAGCTTTCCCCAAAAACTGCCCCAATTGTTTATAAAGGCCATGTCGTTTACTTGGCATTACTCAGTCGCTCAGAGATTTAGCATGAATAACCTTTTGTAGATTTCTGCACTGTGCCAAATTGGGGTATGAGGTCAGAGCACATTATTGCCTTGGACATCATCTTGGTGACTTCCAGCATCTCTACAAAAATTCTTTTCTCCAATTGACGCAACTGGACATCATTAGTGCTGACATCAACAATAGTTTTAAAGTATTTAACCTTATCTTTAGTCAGCATAATTAAAAATTTCATCACAGGTCACCAGTTGTCAGAGGTTTCCTAACATAGATACTTAGTGGAGCCATCACTCAGTGGAGAAAATTTATTTTAAATACGAACATGTGGGTGGGGTGCTAATTTTGGGAGAATTCACTGGGCCCCCCCGTGTGTGTAGTGTTTATGTCGTCTTGCTGTCACCCACTTGCCCTGCTTCCCAAGAGGCTCTGCTGCTACTGGTGCTGGAGTGAAAATTTTCTCTATGCTCCTATATCCACTTATTACAATTTCTGTATGTGATCCTCTAACTTTAAAATCTTCTTCATCAGCCTAAGAACTTTTTTACATTTATGGCATGTAAAGCTATCTCTAATGACAGAGGAAGAGTTGCTATACATATTGCACTTGGCACAAAGTAAAAGAGAAAAAGCCATTTTACTGACATTAAGGATGCCAAGAGAGTTTATATCAAATCAGACATGCTGGCTTAGAGCTGCTGATGTTCTTTCAGTGTCTGCTGTTTGGCCGGAGATCTGACGTGCAGACTTTTCCGAATAATCAGCTTACCTTTGCTCACAGCAGTAACACAAAATACTCAGCACTCCTTCCACTTTGACTCATAAGGATTAGATCACAGTTTTCAAAAAGGATGAATTTGTCCAGTCTGAGATTAGAGTATTAGAACATTAGAAAGATTTAGATGAGAACAGGCCATTCAACCAAACAAAGCGGATCTGTCCCATTCACTTAATTCTTCTAAAATAACATCAAGTCTAGTTTTGGAGGTCCATAAAGTCCTACTGTCTACCACACTACTTGGTAACTTATTCCATATGTCTATGGTTCTCTGTGTGGAGAAAAACCTCCTAATGTTTGTGCCAAGCTTACCCTTAACAAGTTTCCAACTGTATCCCAGTGCTCTTGTTGATCTAGTTTTAAAGTAACAGGCCCAAACCACTGTACTAATTCCCTTCATAATTTTAAACAATTACATCATGACACCTCTTAATCTCCTTTTGTTTAAACTGAAAGGCTCATCTCTTTTAATCTTTCTCCATCACTCATCCCCTGCAGTCCTTGAAACAGCCCAGCTGCTCTTCTCTGAATTGTTTCTAGCACTTGTATGTCTTTTTTGTTGCCCAAAACTGCACATAGTACTCCAGATGACACCTTGACATTGTGTTATAAAACTTCTGCAAAAGCTCCTTTAACGTGTACTGTACACATTGAGCTATATAACCTAACATTCTGTTAACCTTCCTAATGACTTCTGAACACTGTCAGTAAGTTGACAGTGATGAATCAACTACAACTTCTACATCACTCTAATAAGGTGTAGTTCCAATTTTTACACCTCTCATTGTGTATTCTAATGTAACTTTTTTACTTCCTACAAGTAATTCCTTACATTTAATTATATTCAATTTCATCTACGACAAATCTGCCCAAGCCTGGATGCTGGCCAAGTCCTTCTGTAATGATTCATTGGATTCTAAATTATCTGACAATCCACCTAGCTTGGTATCATTTGCAAACTTAACCAACTTGTTATTTCTTATCCAAATCATTTACATATATTAAAAATAGCAGTGGCCCTAGCACTGGCCCTGTGGAACACCACTCTTAACATCAGCCAATTCTAATAGGGTACCTCACATTATAACCCTCTGGATCCTGTGTCTAAGCAAATTTACTCCCACTCCTCTTAGTTTGATGCCCAATCTCTCATGTGGCACCTTATCAAATGCTTTCTGAAAGTTAAGATAAATAATATCATATGCTCCACTTTGATCATATCCTTTTGTTGCTTCCTCATAGAATTCCAGCATGTTGGTAGAACAAAACCTCCCTCATCTGAACCCATGATGACTGTTCAGTAAAACTCCTGTTCTTGCCATGTGTTGCTAAATCTTCCCCTTAATAATTCCTTCCATTTATTTACCTGTGGCCGGTGTCTGGTCACACTTATTCGTAATCTAACCTAAATATAGTTAAAATATCTGACTGTGCCATCCAGTCTTATTAAGAATCTGGGAACACTTGAAATTTAAAGATAATAACGCACAAGTTTCTTTAAATTGGACAGTGAGTAAAAACACAATGAAAGACAAGATAAAGAACAGTAACTTGTACTACACAAGACTATATAAAATACAACAAGACGATAAAAGTTGATATAATTCTAAAAATATCAGGAGCAAAAATCTTTTAAAGAGGGAATACAGAGTCCAAACTCTAAAAGTCAGTTAAAATATAACAATGGAGGATACAACCTTTGGCGGTGCAAAGTCTAAGTTGGGCTCTGTATTACCAGAACAGTTAATCTTCAGACTGTCCCACTGAAACACTGTATTTGCTGAATTCTTGTTTTCCAACAGAAGTCTTGCTTCTTTTCTGATAGCTTCACACAGGTCCACGTGTGAGCATTCCCTCTCTCGCCAGACCCATTGCATCTCTGGTGAAACTGTTTCTTTCTCCCTGGAGGTAGATGTCGCCATCTGTGTGCACTGCATCCTGCCAGCCATGTATCCTCCTCTGCCTGCTAGTCCCTGCATTCAGTGTGAGTGATCTTGACACCATTCTCTCACTACATACCGTCTGCCCTCCTTCTGCTCATGCTCTCTCTCTTCGCACCATCTGAAAACCACCCACTGCCCAGAAGTATAAAACTGCTTCAGGCTCTGTCTGGATCAACATGACGATTGATTAATCAATGGAACATACTAATTCCCTTACATTATCAATAGTCTAAAAACACATTTTCAATGGTAAAAAAGAGTATTGCTGCCAGCTATCAAGAAGTACATATACCACTGTATGCTAATCAGAACCCAATGTCACCAGAACACTTTAATTTTCAAAGGAAACAGGAAGTCCTGTATCACAATATTGTACGTGAATGAAATACCAATCAAAGCAGTCTGATTTTCAAAGCAGGTGACTCTTTTGCAGACAGGTAAAACTCTACGTCCTGTAGACAGCCAACGCAATAACCTGTAACATAATGAATCTGGAAATTTGCCTTTTCATCTATTAAAACAAAATCAATTCTCAACAAAGGGTGCCTATTACCCCTTTTTTATTTGCTTTTTACATTTACTTTTTTTCCTTTTTTTGCCTAAGAGAAAAAGAAAACTAACCATTGTACAAAAATGGTCTCTCTCTGACATACCTGTGATGCACATTAAGCTTACTGGCTTATAGTTACTTTACTTCAATCCTAGTTCACAGTAACTTTCTAAATATACTGTATGCGTCAAAGGTTTATATATGTACTTACTAACTACCTTAAGATTTTGAAAATAAACATTATCTGGTCCTGGGGCCTCATGCATAACGCTGTGCGTAGAATTCACACTAAAATGTGGCATACGGGCAAAAGTTGAAATGTGCGTACGCACAAAAAAATCAGATGCAGAAAACCAGGCATAAGTCAACTTCCACGCACTTCCTCTACATAAATCCCGGTCACTGTGAAATGGAACACTTTTACACATGCCTGCCGCCCTACCCCATCTCCAAGCAAAATTACACCTCTTTGAATATGCAAATCAATATAAATATTCCCTTAATTGCAGTGTTCTGTGAAAAGACCATGGCAAAAGCACAGGAAAAAAAGAAGAATTTCAGAGAATGCTAAGTGGAGGCAATGAAAAACTTATTATTTGTTGGTTTAAGCAGTTGTATAAACAACAAAAAACGCCCTGTCCAGAGATTGTTCCTGCCTCCCGCAAGATGCTTGCTGTGCCGTGCGTGACCCTCGATTAAATAATTTATTGCAGCAGTACTGTCTCTTTCAAACACACTAACCCCCAATTTCTGTCCTTCCTTTACTTTCTCCAAGTAACTAATCGCCACACAATAAGTTCTTTAATAAATGTCAAGCCATCTCTAAGCTTAGAATGCCGATTCTTCAAAACTTTTAAGGAACATTCTTCAGAGTACATGTTTAATTATTCCATCCATCTATCCATCCAGTCCCAGCAAGCATACAGCGCAAGGCAGGAACAATCCCTGAACGGGGCACCATCCAATGAATCCACATTTTCAATTATTAGTATACATTATTTAAATGAAGTTAAAATGTATCTGTATAATGTAATATACATACTTTACTACATTTCATCTTAAAAATGATTATCAAGAGCTCCAAGAAAATAGTGCTCTCTTCTATTGAACTGAATTTAATTCCTTTATTGTTACTGTATGGTACAATGAGATTCAACATGCAAATCCTCCAAAAACTTATTTTTCTATAAAATGAAAAAATAATAATAAAAATAATAACAATAATAATAATAATATGATAAAAACAATGAAAAATATACAATATGAAATCTTATGTGGCTTAGGTTGTGCAATATTACAACTGTAGTGCAAGTTTACAGTGAGCTACTTTATTATCTTACTTTTAAGTTCAAACAGTTCTACCAGGAACACTTGATGAATTGATTGAGTGTGTTTAAAGCACTTGGGATGAAACTGTTTCTGAACAGCGAGGTCCCTACAGGAAAGGCTCTGAAGCGTTTGCCATATGGAAGAAGTTCAAATAGACTGTGCATGGCTAAGGCAACGTGTGCTAGAAGCTGTATCCCGATAATTCTCTCCACTCTTTTTTATTTTTTTAACATTTTATTCAATTTATTAAAATCAAACAACATTCCATAGAAGCAAGTCAACTTTTACTAAACTAGGTTCAAATTAAGTCAACCCCCACCCATGAGAAAGAGAACTAGGCTAACATAGTGAAACTTTAATAGTAGAAAAGATAAGTAAGTAAATAATTGAATAAAAAGGGGAAGAGAATCTGCAAAAAAGTTTTGCACAGATCCTCTAAGTGAATATTTAATTTTTTCCAATTTCAAGTAGTATATAACATCGGTTACACAATAAATGAAAAGAAGTGAGTTTCGATTCTTCCAGTTGAGCAAGATAAGTCTATGTGCCAGTATTGAAGTAAAGGCAATTACAATTTGTTTGTCCTTCTCCACTTTAAGCCCATCTGCAGGTAAACGAAACACAGCTGTTAGTGGATTAAGAGAGATTGTGACACGCAGTCTGTCTGAAACGCATTTAAAGATTTTGGTCCAAAATTATGTTAATTTGGTGCATGCCCAAAACATATGACCCAATGAGGCTGGAACTTGATTGCAACGTTTGCAGATTGGATCTTGCCCTGGAAACATTTTGGACAATTATAAATTAGACAGATGTGCTCGATACATGATTTTAAGTTGTATACCTTTCGCATATGGAGCTAGATTGAATTCTGTGCATTGGTGCCTTCCATTTGTTTTCTGAAATTTTAAGTGAGAGATCCTTTTCCCAATGTACTCTGGGATCTTTGAAAGAGAGGGACTTTAAAATGTTTTTATATGTTAGAAAAATGCTGTCTGAGTCCTCAAGACTGATCAATATTTTTTCCGGAGTTGAGGTAGGTGATAGGTGAGGAAAGTCGGGCAGGTTTTGTTTAACAAAGCTTCTAATTTGGAAGTAGTGAATGAAATGAGTTGTCGAAAGGTTAAATTTGGAGTGTAATTGTTCATAGGATGTGAAGACATTGTCTATGTACAGGTCTCTAAGTGATTTAATCCCAAATGTTTTCCAGACATTAAAAGCTGCGCACATTTGAGAGGGAGGAAAAGGTGGTTATCATGCAAAGGTGCCACAGATAAAAGGTTCTCTATCTTAAAGTATGTCCTGCATTGGTAACATATTCTAATTGAATGAAGCACAATTGGGATATTAGTATATTAGCGATAACTTGGGATACTGGGGTACAAAGCAAGAAATATAAAAAAGTGCTGCAGAATTTTATTTCTATTGCGGACCAAGCCTGTGCATGTTCATTCATCTGTGTCAATGTCCAGGGTTTTTATAGCTTGTATATTAGCTGCCCAGTAATAAAACTGAAAGTTAGGTAGAGCCAAGCCACCTTCTGCCTTAGGTCTTTGTAGGGTCACCCTTTGGATGCATGGATGTTTTGAATTCCAAATAAATGAGGTTATGATTAAATCTAACTTCTTAAAAAATGATTTGTTGATATATATTGGAATGCTTTGAAATACAAAAAGAAGGATATTCATCTTGACAATGTTAATTCTTCCAGCTCAAGTGAGATGAAGGGTGGATCATCTATGCAAGTCTAGCTTGTTTTTCCAAGCAGATAGTTTTTGTTGATAATTTTGTTGATAAAGAGCTTTATGTTTACTTGTGATGTTACCCCTAAGTATTTAAACTGATCTGTGATGATAAAAGGGAAGGTATCCAATCTAATATTGTGTGCTGGAAAGTTAACTGGAAAGAGCACACTTTTATTCAAATTAATTCTGAGACTGGAAATCTTTTGAAATTCTGTTAGTGCTGTTAGGAATGCAGGCTCAATATTTTGTGGATCTGATATATACAGTACCATATCATCTGCATATAGTGAAATTTTCTGTTCAAGTCCTTCTCTGATAATCCTCCTTATCTCATAAGCATTTTGACAGTGAACTGCCAGTGGCACTATAGCGATTGCAAAAATCAGTGGTGACAATAAAATTATTGTTAATACAAACTGAAGCTTCTGGACTGGTATACAGCAGTTTAATCCATGCACATATATTCAGGCCAAACCCAAATATTTCCAGTGAGATGAAAAGGTAGTTCCATTCAACCATATCAAATGCTTTTTCTGCATCCAACAATAATAATATATAGTGTTAGATAGTGTTAGATTTTGTGGGTGAATATATTACATTAAACAGGTGACGAAGATTGGAAGCTAAGTGTCTGCCTTTAATAAATCCAGTTTGGTCATGTGATATTATCGAAGGAAGAACTTTCTCAATCGTACTGGCAAGGACTTTGGAGAGTATATTAACATCGTTATTCAGAAGTGAGATTGGTCTATATGATGCACATTGTAATAAGTCCTTGTTTTGCTTAGAAAACACAGTAATTAATGTTTGGCGAAAAGTTTGAGGTAGAATTTTATTGTCTCCAGCTTCTGTAAATGTTGCTAATAAGAGGGGAGCTAACTTCATTGAGAATTTTTCATAAAATTTGGCAGGGTAACCATCAGGGCCTGCTTCTTTCCTGCTCTGAAGTGAGTTGATAGCATCTAGTAATTCTGATAGTGCCAGAGGATTGACCAGTTCTTCTGCACTGAGAGTATCTAGTTGTGGTAACTGTAATGCATCCAAAAACGCTTTATGTCGTGTCTTGTATTCTTTAGTCTGAGTAGAATATAAGGCATTATAGTAGTCTCTAAATGTGGGAATTATATTTTTATGGTCAATGATTTTGTCCCTCATCTGTGTTGGTAATTGCTGGATTGCATTGAGAATTTCCTGCTTGTGGATTTGTTGTGCTAAGATCTTGTTAGCTTTCTCTCCGTATTCATAGTAATGATATCGTGATTTAAAAATGAGTTGTTCTGTTTCTTCTCTCCACTCTTGAAATAATTTGCCGGAGAGCTTTCTAATCAGCTGCTGTAGAGCTGTGATTCCCCACTCAGATACAATGGGTTAAAATACTCTGAGTTGTGCAATGAGAGTAACAACTCTAAAGCAGCTATGGTATTTGGAATAGTTTTTCTATTCTGTGCATCATTATATTGTTACTGGTTGATTACAATCAGATGCCTTAAACTAAAAAATGATATGCTGTTAATTTCAGTGTATTTGATAAAGCCGCATTAGGGATAAAAAAATAAAGGGAAACCACACATGAACAGTGGCACTGCTTTGACTCTGGGTTGCAAAACTGAGCCGAAAACGTGCATATGCAATGGTTTGACCTGGCGTGAAAATGTGTGTGGCTTTACGCCAAGTTTAGTTTTTATACATCGCGATGTGAGCGTGGAAACGGGGGTACACAACATTTTTGTGCTTATGCACCATTTATACATGAGGTCCCTGGTGATTTGTTTGATTTTTGACTAGTTGTTTAGCCTGGTAGTTATTTTATTTAAAAAGCCTCTTTTATAAATAGAAATTGTTATGGCTCAGTGTTGAAATCTTCAGAATTGATTTTGTCTTCAATAAAGAAAAAAACCATCTGAATTTGTTGAATGTCAAAGTACTAGGGTGTTGTACCGTGTTAGCCATTATGAATGCAGAGAAAAGCCAAGCAAAATGACACCTTTTATTGGCTAACTGAAAGATTACAATATGCAAGCTTTTGAGGCAACTCAGGCTCCTTCTTCAGGCAAGATTTAATTGAATGTCAAATAAAATACCACTTGTTTTACTACTGTCACACCAATTTTTAGATTTTGTTTTGGAAATTATCATTTTGGTTCTTTTAATGATAGATAATGACAATTTGTTTCAATTCAGAAGAATTTTTTTCCCAGTTATAAACGTAATTTCAGTGGTATCCAATACTGCTTCATTTCTAAGCTAGGATTTAGCTTTAGCCAAAATGCTTAATAATGCTTTTAAGAAAGTGAACCCTGTTACACTGACCTGTGCAGAGTACGTGATTACTCCTGTATGGTACTTGATCTGGGCATCTTGCTAGTGTTTCATAGGAACTGTGGTATTAAAAGCGCTAAAGAATAGTTCTTAGTCACTATGATTATTACACTATTGGAATTACACGCTCAAGTAAAAGTTTTATTTAAGTACTTGCGGGTTTCAACAAATTGAACCCTGAGTATTGTACACAGTGATATCAGTCTGTTAACTTGGAAAGCTATAAGCAAAATAACTTGTGAACTGTTCTGTAGTAATCCATTTATTTCTGTATTCACATGCTACATGATTCTGTTTAATGTTGCTTGGAACTTTTGTATTTGATAATATTATATCCTATAATGTACCAAATAATCAGTTTTAGGGTTACACAAATTACCTGGAATTGTATTAAATGTATTCCAAATATTAATATGTTACTTTTTGCAAATATATACTACATAGAGCAGTTTGCAAATCTTGAAACTCTGACACTAATCTAGGGGATTCAAATGACACAGAGGTATAGTTTTTTTTCTGGTCCTAGTTTAAGCGATTTTTTTCCACCTAATTATTAATTAATATTATAATATAGAAATATTACACCTTCTAAAATAACAATAGTATGTGCTGCACGGTTCTTTTATATTTTACAGAATGCTATTGTGTGTTGTATTTGTAACTGAAATGTAATGTGTAAAGCAAATGTATTGTAATAAACTGAAATTAAAATACAGTATCTTGATATAAGTAAGTTATCTGCAGTATATTTGTATGACTCACTTAGAGTTACAAAAACATTTACATAATAATATGAAAGGGTTAAATATTCAATGGGAGCTGTCATGTTAAATAGTTAATAAAGAAAGTCAAAAACAGTAGAAGAATGGGGGACACATCAGTCTAGTAAATTAACAGAACAAATATTAAAATTTTTGTAGCTGAACTAGGAAAAGATATAGCTTGTAGTTATTTTGTGAAAAAGAAGTCAGTCATAAACAAAACAAACTTTTGGGACTTCTTCTTTCGGCTGCTCCTGTTAGGGGTTGCCACAGCATACCATCTTGTTCCATATCTTCCTGTCCTCTGCATCTTGCTCTGTCACGCCCATTACCTGCATGTCTTCTCTCACCACATCCATAAACCTTCTCTTAGGCCTTCCTCTCTTTCTCTTGCCTGGCAGCTCTGTTCTTAGCATCCTTTTCCCAACATACCCAGCATCTATCCTCTGCACATGTCCAAACCAATGCAATCTCGCCTCTCTGACTTTGTCTTCCAACCGTCCAACCTTAGGTGACCCTCTAATGCAGGGGTCTCCAATCACAGTCCTGGAGGGCCGCAGTGGCTGCAGGTTTTTGCTCCAACCCAATTGCTTAATAAGAAGCACTAATTGCTTAAGTAACACTTCTGCTTCACTTTAGTTGTCTCGCTCATTAAGATTTTGAATGCTTAGTGCTTATTTTTATCTTAAACAGCTGTATTCATTCAGTTTTTAATGGATCCTAATTAGCAATAACATGCGAATGACAAAAGAGACCAGCATTTCTCCTTTTGACTTGTTACTATTTACGCCAGTGTGTGTTTATCTTGCATTATTTGGTTTAATTAAATACTTGGAAAGAAAGTAAAGAGAAAAAAGTGAATGACTGAGAATTGCTCGTCCATTTTAGCCTTCAAATCATTTGGATGATATCCTTAGATAGGGGAAGAAAGTCTAGGATATGAGAATGACCTGACATAGCAGAGTTAAAGCACTAACAAGCCATGAAATTAAATTATTGGCAGAATTGCTTTCTAATTAAGCAACCGGGTTAGAACAAAAACCTGCAGCCACTGCGGCCCTTCAAGACTGTGATTGGAGACCCCTGCTCTAATGCATTGGTTCTCAAACTCGATCCTGGGGACCCACTGTGGCTGCAGGTTTTTGTTCCAACCAGCTTCTGTTTTTAATTGGACTCCTATGCTAATTAAGTGAGCTGTTATTTCCTAGATTCTGTGTTTTGGGAACAATATAGAAATTAGAAAACTAAGTTAGGTAAAAAAAAAAAAAATTGCATTAAATTGTACTAAGCAGTTATATGGGAATAATGTGTTTTTTATTCTTTTTAACAGTATTTGCATCTTGATTTTCATTCTACTTTTCCAAGTGTTCTAATTGTTTTATTTAATCCATTATTTACTAATTTGTGGGTCTGCTGCTAAAGTACTTGCAGCCTTTCATTATTCAATGTTTTTTGCCTGGGTGTCTGCTCTGCTAGTTTTTAATTGTCATTATTAAGATACAATGAAGGAAGCAAAGTACACAGAGAAAGGGCAAAATAAATTGAAATCAACAAAAGAGAGTTAAGCATTTAAGTCTATAGCAAAATAGAAATATTTCTAAATGTCTTATAAATGTAAAAAGAAGAGAAAAAATATCAGATAATTAAATGAAATATGTAACTGATTATTATCAGTAATTATGAATCTGGTTGAAACAAAATCCTGAAGTCACAGTGGGCCCCCAGGACCAAGTTTGAGATCTCCTGCTCTAATGTACTCATTTCTTATCCTGTCCATCCTCATCACAACCAATTTGGAATCAGCAGTCTTATTCTTCTTAATCTAGGATAATGTTTTGTTCTATCTCCAGAGTTTCATGCAGTATAATGGAGCATGCAGCAGTGTCCATCACTTTTCCATAATCATATAACAGTTTCATGGTGTGTCTGCCACGAGTTATGGCAAACCTTTTAAAACAACTGGATATGTAACTCAATGTCCTGAAGGGGTAGCTTGATCGTAACACTTGTGCCTCTTGAAATCACAGTAGAATATAAAGTATAAATTGAGAATTGGATATGATTAGTAAACAACTAATCTTTGTTTGACCACCCAAATCAACACAAGCATACTAATAAGTAGTAACACATCTTTATCCTCTATATAAATGTTAAGATGTATATTGCATTCCTTTACACAAATAGCGACATCATTCCAAAGTCTAAGAATAGTTGTATTAATCCTTTAAATTAAAAAAGACCTGCATTTTGTAATTACAATGTATTATAAAATGTTAAGTGTAAACAATAAGTCCGCTTGGTGAAAGAGGCTAAAACCACTGATGGCTTTATATTTTAAGTGAAGATTATGAATAATCATAAAGTTAACTCAAAGCCATTATAAGTCATACACCATAGTTTTGAGTCAACTGTATTCAGGAAATGCAACATTTTAAATAGTTAAAGAGTAAGATACATTCTCAACCTGCATTATGACATCATGACAAAATTCTGAAGAAAAGACTGGTAACTCCAAGTAAAACCATTAAAGCCTTTGTCTAATCCAGCATGCTTGTACTGACATCACTTGGACAAGATGGTAGATGAAGAACAGCTGGTTGATAATTGAAACAAAACCAGGGCTGATTAGTAGAGAGTCTGGCAATTAAACATACAAACAGAGAACATTGCAAAACTGAAACACAAGGGTTTTAGAATAAAGTGGTCATCATCTAATTAAAAGAACATATTTTAATTACAAAGTAAACCATGCAGCTCAGTGAATCAATTTAAATGATGTGCTTAGTGCCAGTTTACAATATCTGAAACAAGCTAATAATGGGATCTAATTACATCCAGATCTGCTGCACACCACTGCCTCAAGTCAATCTTAATAAACAAATTTTTACATTAAACCCTGAACTGCAAATAAACCCTGGCTGCTAATTGCTGTAGTGCAGTATTGGAAAAATGTAATATTTCAAGTATTGGAATATGCTGTATATGAAATACACATTCTCTGCTACACTTTAATTAGAATAAATGAGAGATAGAAATTGAATTTAGCTTTTGCAATATACTTACATATGATAACTGATGTTTTTTATTTCAAATTAGGATCTATAAAATTGCTCATTTTGTTATTGTGTATGATTGGTTATTCAGATAATAATGATGTAGTGCATATGAAAAAATTAAAATGAAATAAGCCCAAAATATTTTGTTGTTTTTAAAAAATTTAATTTCCAGTGTGAAACCACATTTTTTGTAGATTTAAACTTATGCTTTATACTCATTTAAGAATAACAGCAATTTAAAGGAATTGTTTTTAAATTATTAACACTAATTATATAACTTAACACTAATAATATAACTATGATAATAATAAAATAATTATACATTGATCTATTAATTTCCCTAACCTGTTTCAACTACATAACTGCAGAGAACTAGAACGTATCCAGGCAGCATCATTTACATAGCAGAAACTAAATCTGGACTGTACACAGGGTGCACAATCACATATACTCACACCCAGTCTAACTAACCACTTTATAGTCATTTAACATAGCATGCATGTTTTTTAGCAGGGCAGATTTTATCCAGATGCATACTAATATAAATAATATGAAGTAGAAATAGAATTTTAAGGGAGGAGGCTGTTGAGGAGAAATGAAGTAGGTTTAAAAGTATTTGACTTTTAATGCAGAACAAGCTTATCACAAAATTAAGCAGTAGTAGTGAACTAATAAGGAATAACTAGTGAGGAAGTAGTGAATAAATAAGGAGCCAAAAAAGAAGTTATAAAAGAAAAAACAGCTATATAAGTTATATAAGAATATAAGACTGAAAAAGAAAAAGTGCTCGTCAGTTGTTATATGTTTTATAATTCCAATATTCTTCCCTCAATTACAAGATATATTCTGTTCTTAGTTGATATTTACAAGCAACATAGTGCATACAGTGAGTTTGTTTGCAGGTTTTGACTGTGGCCAATGTCGTTTTATTTTTATTTATTTATTTTTTAACTTTAAGTGAATCATTAGTTTTTCCAAACCCAAAAAGTAATTTATTTAATCACAGCCAGAGATGTGCTATGGCATTATGACTGACAAAAAAACACCCTATGCTGTCAGCATGGCAGCACTTCAGACAGTGGTGCCTTGCAGTTTTCAGATTCTGAAGGACATTCCTTTACCTCTGTTCTTTCACTGGGATGGAATTGAGTCCATTCAAATATGGGTGTATCATTATGAGGTGATTCAAGAAGCTCTCTACAGGGATACTAGCGTTGATTTGGATCAACCTAAAAGATTGCCTGGGACAATTTATCTTGTGAAATACAACACTCATTTACCACAACAAAGAAGTGCTTACAAGAAGCTTTTGGCCAGAAGTAATGTAAATATGTATTTTCAATTCACATTATGTATAGCCTAATTAAATAATGGAGGTATATGATTCTGATACAGTATATGTCAGCTATTGAAGGAAGCTTTTCCAGATTTTGAGCACAATGCCACAGAGTACATGAAACTCTCTACGTTTTTGCTGTTTCAGATCAAAAACTCCAGATTAAAAATTTAAAGAGTTAGGTGCCAGGCAGAAGAACAGAACTGACAAGGAAGTGTTCTCCAAAGTTCTACCTGCCACATGTTAGTTCAGGTAGTACTTAGGAGATTATAAGACTTAATGCTTGGCTCAAATCTTGGTATAGGGTAGAAGGGCATAGGTTTATGGGGCACTAGGGATATTTTTGGAACAGATGGGACCTATTCTGCTGCAAAGGGTTACATCTGAAATAGAGGAGCATCAATGTGTTGGGGAGGTGTATGAGTAGGTTAGTCGAGAATTGTTTAAACTAGGGAACGAGGAGGCAGGGAGTGTAGGACAGGCCAGGTTAAGAACTGTACATGAAGGAAGAAACAATAGATTAAAAATAAAAATGCATAACAATGTAAATTCTTATCCAAAGTTTAAGTACGAAAGTAAAATAAGTAATACATTAAAAATAACTTGCCTTAATGCTAGAAGGATAAATCAGCAGGTTCTTTAAAAGGGAGTCAAAAAGACGGCAGGTAAATTGTGATCAACTGTCTGTATTTGTTTCTACACATCACACACACTATTGGACTACAACTTCAACCACCATGGATTACAGTTTCTTCTGGATGTATGTGCTGTCCTGTGTCTGCCTGTCTGTGTGATTTAATCTTGGTTGGATATGTTTTCATCTGGGGAGTGCTCCCAATCACACCAAATCTTCATGCTGCAGCTGGAACCTGGTAGCACACAATTTTACATTTAATTCAGATGGCTGTTCACAGGGTTTTTCATTCCACACACCATAGTCATCTGCACCTGCTGTACTGGAATGTGCAGGACTTTATTGTTAGTGTTAATTGTTTACTGAGTAGTGTCTGTTGTTTCGTTCACTTTCATGTGTGTAATGTAAACAAACATCACTGGCGGAGACAGATTTTGAATATGCATTTCTGTCTTCTATTTTTTCTTTTACCTTCTTTATTTTTTGAATATATATTTATTATTTACTGCTTATCAGTGTCTCTGTGTATGGGTGTGTGCATTCTGGGTCAAGGCTTGGTGTGTTCCTGGGGTCCCCATAATAAAATAAATCACCGTCTTCAGACGGTGTGAATCTTAGAATTCTTGTGATCTCCACAATATGCTAAGCCCAAAGTGATACACTACAACCGTCTTAAGTCCTTCAGATCCCCATGGTCAACAACGTCAAAAGACTCAATGTTTCAGGAAATATACCCAACCCTGAGCTATACAGTTCCCCACCTCTTAAAACATTGTCAGGCTAACAGCCTTATATCTATAAAGCATTGTGCATGCTTGAGTTACTGTGACACCCATACAAACTCAGGTCCAAGATAATGTTGTTCATTCAGCTTAAAACTAGAATCCCTGAAGCCAACTCGTAATCCCGGGCCATCTTAAATTCCTTTGCACCTCTGCAATAGCATCTTTTGTGTTGCAAATGTGTCAATCAGCACAAGCAGCAAGCAGTCTGCTATCCCATCCCCTCCACTGCTGCAGCTCAAGCTGCAAAAAAGATTCTCAGAGCACAAGCGTATTTATCTGGATGTGAGGTGCCTGGAGTTGCATAGGATAAATAATATACAGTGCATCCGGAAAGTATTCACAGCACATCACTTTTTCCACATTTTGTTATGTTACAGCCTTATTCCAAAATGGTTTAAATTCATTTTTTTCTTCAGAATTCTACACACAACACCCCATAATGACAATGTGAAAAAAGTTTACTTGAGGTTTTTGCAAATTTATTAAAAATAAAAAACTGAGAAATCACATGTACATAAGTATTCACAGCTTTTGCTCAATACTTTGTTGATGCACCTTTGGCAGCAATTACAGCCTCAAGTCTTTTTGAATATGATGCCACAAGCTTGGCACACCTATCCTTGGCCAGTTTCGCCCATTCCTCTTTGCAGCACCTCTCAAGCTCCATCAGGTTGGATGGGAAGCGTCAGTACACAGCCATTTTAAGATCTCTCCAGAGATGTTCAATCGGATTCAAGTCTGGGCTCTGGCTGGGCCACTCAAGGACATTCACAGAGTTGTCCTGAAGCCACTCCTTTGATATCTTGGCTGTGTGCTAAGGGTCGTTGTCCTGCCGAAAGATGAACCGTCGCCCCAGTCTGAGGTCAAGAGCGCTCTGGAGCAGGTTTTCATCCAGGATGTCTCTGTACATTGCTGAAGTCATCTTTCCCTTTATCCTGACTAGTCTCCCAGTCCCTGCCGCTGAAAAACATCCCCACAGAATGATGCTGCCACCACCATGCTTCACTGTAGGGATGGCATTGGCCTGGTGATGAGCGGTGCCTGGTTTCCTCCAAACGTGACGCCTGGCATTCACACCAAAGAGTTCAATCTTTGTCTCATCAGACCAGAGAATTTTCTTTCTCATGGTCTGAGAGTCCTTCAGGTGCCTTTTAGCAAACTCCAGGTGGGCTGCCATGTGCCTTTTACTAAGGAGTGGCTTCTGTCTGGCCACTCTACCATACAGGCCTGATTGGTGGATTGCTGCAGAGATGGTTGTCCTTCTGGAAGGTTCTCCTCTCTCCACAGAGGACCTCTGGAGCTCTGACAGAGTGACCATCGGGTTCTTGTTCACCTCTCTGACTAAGGCCCTTCTCCCCCGATCGCTCAGTTTAGATGGCCGGCCAGCTCTAGGAAGAGTCCTGGTGGTTTCGAACTTCTTCCACTTACGGATGATGGAGGCCACTGTGCTCATTGGGACCTTCAAAGCAGCAGAAATTTTTCTGTAACCTTCCCCAGATTTGTACCTCGAGACAATCCTGTCTCAGAGGTCTACAGACAATTCCTTTGACTTCATGCTTGGTTTGTGCTCTGACATGAACTGTCAACTGTGGGACCTTATATAGACAGGTGTGTGACTTTCCAAATCATGTCCAATCAACTGAATTTACCACAATTGGAGTCCAATTAAGCTGCAGAAACATCTCAAGGATGATCAGGGGAAACAGGATGCATCCATCCATCCATTTTCGCTGAATCCGAACACAGGGTCACGGGGGTCTGCTGGAGCCAATCCCAGCCAACACAGGGCACAAGGCAGGAAACAATCCTGGGCAGGGTGCCAACCCACCGCAGGACACACACAAACACACCCACACACCAAGCACACACTAAGGCCAATTTAGAATCGCCAATCCACCTAACCTGCATGTCTTTGGACTGTGGGAGGAAACCGGAGTGCCCGGAGGAAACCCACACAGACACGGGGAGAACATGCAAACTCCACGCAGGGAGGACCCGGGAAGCGAACCCGGGTCTCCTAACTGCGAGGCAGCAGCGCTACCACTGCGCCACCGTGCCGCCAAACAGGATGCACCTGAGCTCAATTTTGAGCTTTATGGCAAAGGTTGTGAATACTTATGTACATGTGCTTTCTCAATTTTTTTATTTTTAATAAATTTGCAAAAATCTCAAGTAAACATTTTTCACGTTGTCATTATGGGGTGTTGTGTGTAGAATTCTGAGGAAAAAAATGAATTTAAACCATTTTGGAATAAGGCTGTAACATAACAAAATGTGGAAAAAGTGATGCGCTGTGAATACTTTCCAGATGCACTGTGTCATCATTTGGAATACATACATACAATTTTACAGAGCTCACCTCCAATTAAACAAGTAAAGTAATTAAACAAATTAATTACTTTTTAGAGGCAAATGTATCCTCAGAGGTTTCCACAGAATATTTTAGAGGTCAGGTTATTTCATACCTTCCCCATAAAAATAAATTGGACACTAAGAAGGCATCAGAGTTAATCAATGAGATCTCCAAAATAGATCAACGATGCAGCAGGTCTCCAAATGAGGCACTTTAGAGGAAAAGACAAAGTCTACAATCAGAATTCAACCTCTTGACAACAAACGAAATTGGACAACTCATCATTAAAATGCAGCTTCATTATTATGAACATGGAGAGAAGGCTAATGAGATCTTAGGTCAACAAATCCAGAAGCAGGAAGTTCACAACACAATAACAGAAATTACCAACGCAAATGGAGATAAAATCATTAACCATATAAATACAATTCACACATTTAGGGAGTACTATAAGTTCTTATATTGTACACAGTGTAATGAAGATGAAAAAGAAGCTAATGATTTTTTTGACGCAATACAAACACCACAGCTGGACACCCTTAATGCTGGAACTGGACAAACCTCTGACACTCTCAGAACTACTGGATGCTATAAACTCACTCCAAAGTGGGAAAGCAGCAGGCCCTGATGACTATCCAGTTGAAATTTATAAAAATGTTTTAACTAAGTTAGTTTCACTATTATTAGCAATGTTTATAGAAGGTAAAGAAAACAAAATTCTACCCCAAGCATTAATTGCCATCTTTCTAAAGAAAAATAAGGTCTTGTTACAATGTGCATCAAACAGACATATCTCACTTCTGAATAATTATATTAAGATACTCTCCAAAAATTTAGCTAGAAGGATTGATAAAGTGCTTCCATCTGTAATATCACAAGACTAAACTGGATTTGTTAAAGGCAAGACATTTAGCTTCAAACCTTCAGTGTTTGGTTAAAGTAATATGCTCACCCATACAATCTAACACACCAGATATTTTCTTATCTTTGGATGCAGAAAAGCCTTTGACAGAGTCGAAAGGGACTACTGCTCCTACGCATTGAGAGGAGTCAGATGAGGTTGCTTGGGCATCTGATCAGGATGCCTCCTGGATGCCTTCCTGGTGAGGTGTTCTGGGCACGTCTAACCAGGAGGGAGGCCCCGGGGAAGAACCAGGACATGCTGGAGGGACTATGTTGCCTGGCTGGCCTGAGAATGCCTCGGGATTCTCCTGGAAGAGCTAGAAGAAGTGGCCGGGGAGAGGGAAGTCTGGGCATCTCTGCTCAAGCTACTGCCCCCGCAACCCGATCTGATAAGCGGAAGAGGATGGATGGATGGATGGATGGATGGATGGATGGATGGATGGATGGATGGATGGATGAAAGGGACTACCTATTCACCACACTGCAAAAATTTGGGTTTGGCCAAAATATATGTGCATTGATAAAAACACTTTATAACAGTACAGAAGCCCCTGTCTGTATTAACAGCATCATCTCAAACTACTTCAAACTAGAATGTAGTACACAAGAATGGTGCCCACTATCACCATTGCTTTGCAATCCCCATTGAGTCATTGGCCATTCACGTTCAAAATGCATTATAGGTTGTGACAGATAGGGGGTGCTATCGATCCCTTGAACCCTTGGACACCACGCCAGACACCAGGTAAAAGTCCAAATATTATATTTATTTAGACAATAATGTGCACAAAGCACCCTCCTCTCCACAATACTCATATACAAACACAATACTCTACAATAATCAATCCTCCACTCTCCCAGACATGTTGCCACCCTTCCACCCAGCTCAGCTCAATGCTCTGGTGTTTTTCCCAGTCTTTTATAGTCCCTAACCCGGAAGTGTTTCCCATCCTTCAGTCCATGTGACTCCTTATCACTTCCAGGTCAGATAAAAAGTCCTCTTCTTCATCCCGGAAGCACGTCATTCCTCTTGTCCATGTGACACAGACGTACTTCCAGGGCGTAGGGCAAATAGTCGCTTCTCCTTCCTGCAGCGCCTTCTAGCGGCCCCCATGGTATCCAGCAGGGCTGTAAAGGAAAACTCCAATGTCCATAATTCCCTGCTGGCATTCGGTGCACCTCCATGCTGCAGGGAGGGCTCCACCAGGCGCCCTGGGGGTATTGGCCGGGATGAACAACCGGCCATATAATAATAATAATAATAATTCATTACATTTATATAGCGCAGTACTTTCCCCCCAGCGAAGAATCGTGATTCGGAGCGACCAGCTCCGCGAGAGATGTCTTCCTCCAGGAGGAATTTCCAGTCGGATCTTGGTAGATGCTTGGTTCGTATTCCCTGGAGAACCTAGGGGGAATTTTAGTCCAATGAGCCACCTGGTCCCCTGTTCTCCAAGGACAATATCTCCAAATATGACCCGTCCTTCTGCATCCATAGCACTGCCTCCTTCCTCCTGCTACTCTCCCTCTGCGGAACTGAAAACAGTTAGGAAATGTTGGCTCCGCCCCTTTCTCCACTGAGGAGGATTCCAGCGCCACCCTTGAGCTCTCAGCTCCCTTTTCTATTTTGTCAGGAGACCCCCGTTTTATTTTAGGGATCTCCTGCTTACTCTGGGGCTTTCTCACAGTCTGAATCTCTCTATTTATTAAAGAGAGCCCCTTTATTGTTTGCACCCCTCTAGATTTATTCATAGTACGGGTCGGGGTCTTCAGGATCGCATCGCTCCATAACACAGCACCATCCCACTGCTCTGGCTCAATTGACCCTTCCCCTGACCGCTCTGTCATCGTCCCACTCTCTTTTGTAGGGCTCGCAATGATTTGGCACCCACTACTTATTAAACGCGGGCCCGGATCACACTGCATCCCTTTATGCTGTACGGTACCGGCATTACTCACCTGTACCGCCAAGTCATATAAGACGGGACGCTCTCGTCCTAAACGCTGCAGGTACTCATTCACCCGTCTCAAAGGCACTTCGGCCGTTGCTTCCAGATCTTCAGTAAACTTCTTTAAGGCTTCCAGCATCTGAAAAATGCCTCGTACGGGCTCGATCAGTTTCTCGAGTTCCCGCACGTCCACAATATTATTTACTTCGGCTGGAGGCAGGCTTAAAGAATCACATACCTTACCATCTGGCTGGGAGCCAATGAGCACGTCCATTCCAGGCACGTGCTCTGACAGGTCTCGCGGAGGCTTCTGGGATTTGGAGTTCTCATTCGAGGACCGGGCCGCCATCTTTGGCTGACTGCGATCCACCTGTATTAATTTGTCGGTGGGTCAATCAGCCATTTCCCAGCCCTCTTTACCTTTTCGTGGGGTGAGTGGTGCTTCGCTCGCCTCCCCTTTCCCCTTCGGAAAGTCCAAGTCCGTTTATTTGTCGGCGAAGTTGCAAACAGCGGGACGCGTACCTTCTCCTTCCCAAATTGCACCGGGGTTGAGCACGTGTCCTTCGCTGGCAGCCGACATGCAAAAGTCCCCTTTTGGGCTCGTCAGCTCGCACAGGAGCGCACCACCGTCATCGGGAATTTCTTCTGCCTCCCGCAGAGCCTCCCAATGGTCTTCTCCGAGGTACATGCACGGGACAAAATGAGTTATTTTAAAAAGATTTTCTTTTAACTCCCCGGCACGTACCTCGTGATGGTCGTCTTTCTCTGGAGGCGTCTTTCACCCCGTGTGGCTGCTCCTTAGCTCATTCCGAGTATCGGGCATGACGAGCTCGGATCCTCCGCTGGTGCTGTCTCTCTGTTTGCTCCTCTTCTTTCCCATAACGGACTTGGTGAAGGCGGGTTCCAGCGATTGTCCTGCGTGTCCTGACGCTGCCGTCTTAGGGTTCTCTGCCCACAGAAAATTTTTAACCAGGTCCTCTGCCAAATCGACGGCCAGAGTATCCTTCCGGCTACACCACTGTGACAGATAGGGGGCACTATCGCTCCCTTGAACCCTCGGACACCACGCCAGACACCAGGTAAAAGTCCAAATATTATATTTATTTAGACCAGGGGTCTCCAATCACAGTCCTGGAAGGCCGCAGTGGCTGCAGGTTTTTGCTCCAACCCAATTGCTTAATAAGAAGCACTAATTGCTCAAGTAACACTTCTGCTTCACTTTAGTTGTCTCGCTCATTAAGATTTTGAATGCTTATTTTCATCTTAAACAGCTGTATTCATTCAGTTTTTAATGGATCCTAATTAGCAATAACATGCGAATGACAAAAGAGACCAGCATTTCTCCTTTTGGCTTGTTACCATTTACGCCAGTGTGTATTTATCTTGCATTATTTGGTTTAATTAAATACTTGGAAGGAAAGTAAAGAGAAAAAAGTGAATGACTGAGAATTGCTCGTCCATTTTAGCCTTCAAATCATTTGGATGATATCCTTAGATAGGGGAAGAAAGTCTAGGATATGAGAATGACCTAACATAGCAGAGTTAAAGCACTAACAAGCCATTAAATTATATTATTGGCAGAATTGCTTTCTAATTAAGCAACCGGGTTAGAACAAAAACCTGCAGCCACTGCGGCCCTTCAGGACTATGATTGGAGACCCCTGATTTAGACAATAACATGCACAAAGCACCCTCCTCTCCACAATTCTCATATACAAACACAATACTCTGCAATAATCAATCCTCCACTCTCCCAGATGCGTTGCCACCCTTCCACCCAGCTCAGCTCAATGCTCAGGTGTTTTTCCCAGTCTTTTATAGTCCCTAACCTGGAAGTGTTTCCCATCCTTCAGTCCATGTGACTCCTTATCACTTCCGGGTCAGATAAAAAGTCCTCTTCTTCATCCCAGAAGCACGTCATTCCTCTTGTCCATGTGACTCGGACGTACTTCCAGGGCGTAGGGCAAATAGTCGCTGCTCCTTCCTGCAGCGCCTTCTAGCGGCCCACGTGGTATCCTGCAGGGCTGTAAAGGAAAACTCCAATGTCCATAATTTCCTGCTGGCATTCGGGGCACCTCCATGCTGCAGGGAGGGCTGCACCTGGCGGCCTGGGGGTATTGGCCGGGATGAACGGCCGGCCATATATCACAAGGTAAAGGGGATTATCAGAGAAGGACTTAAAGAGAATATAGCAGATGAAAATGAAAATTCATCTTTACCATTAGTCTTTATTGCACTAGTAGAATTTCAAAAGATATCTGGACTCAAAATCAATTTGAATAAAAGTGTGCCTTTTCCAGTGAACTCTCTAGTACATCATACTAGACTGGACATTTTTAAAATCATTTTATTGAATTTATTAAAATCAAACAACATTCCATACAACAAGCAAGTCAAATTTTACAAAACTAGGTTCAATTCAAATCAAGTCAACCCTCACCCATGAGAAAGAGAGCTAGGCCAACATAGTGAAACTTTAATAGTAGAAAAGATAAGTAAGTAAATAAATAGAATAAAAAGGGGAAGAGAATCCACTTCCTCAATTTAAATGCTTATTGCAAAATATTATGAATTAAATCCTTCCAGGTTATGAAAAAGTTTTGCACAGATCCTCTAAGTGAGTATTTAATTTTTTTCCAATTTCAAGCAGTATATAACATTGGCTACCCAATGATTGAAAAGAGGTGAGTTAGGATTCTTCCAGTTGAGCAAGATAAGTCTACGTACCAAGAGTGAAGTAAAGGCAATTACAGTTTGTCCTTCTCCACTTTAAGCCCATCTGTAGGTATACCAAATACAGCTGTTAGTGGATTAGGAGAGATTGTGACACCCAAGCTGTCTGAACTAGACTGGACATTTATCTGCTCATTTTATCAAAACAGTTTAATATCTATGGGTAAACATTACAAGTAAATATAAACATCTTTTCCAACACAAGTTTGCTATCAACATAGAAAAAACTCAAACAAAATGTGAACAGATGTGAAAATCTGAACATCTCACATTAGCGGGGAGAATCAGTACTATCAAGATGAACATCCTTCCCAAGGTTCTTGTTCTATTTCAGAGCATTCCTATATATACTGACAAATCTAGACTCAATTATAACCTTATTACCGTGTTTTCCCGACAATAAGACCTACTCCGAAAATAAGCCTTAGCATGATTTTCAGGCTGCTCTGTAATATAAGTCCTACCCCAAAAATAAGCCCTAGTCAAGATCGTCAGCTGAAAAGTAAGGCGCCTAAGGCCAGGTTTATACTTCACGCAATGCAATGCGTGTGCCCGAAACATCCATTAAATTCTGAGGACACCTTGCCACAATATCTCTGAAAAGGATGTTTAATGATTACATCCATCAGTTTGGGGATGCACCATTCCAGCAGCATCAGCGTAAGACAGAAACAAAATCCCTGGATGGGGCATCAACTCACCGCAAGGTGAACACAAGCACTCACATATACTAACGTCATTGAAGTTTCACCAAATCCCCAAACCTTCATGTCTTTGGATGGAAAACTGAGCACATTGTGGAAAATAACCAGGAAAACATGCAAACTTCATGGCAGGGATCACAAGGGATGTGACTCCTTGAGAGACAGCAGCACTACCATTCTGCCACAGTGCCACCCCCATATGTGTAACTATTAACAGTTTCATTATTTAAACAAAGTTAACGATTTATCTGTAAAAGGTAATATACATATTTTAATGCATTTCATCATGAAAGTGATATCAAGTATAAATCTAAGAATTCTAAATGTGCAGAGAGCTGGAATATTATAAATTTAATGTGTTCTGTGTGGCGATCTATTGCTGCTTGCCGCTGGTGTCAGGTCAGGAGGAAGCCTCAATGATTAAAAACTGGGTTGGTTTTAAGATGACGTTAATGACGGTCTATTTTAATGATAAAGTAAACTACGAGGTTAAAGTGGACATTTCAAGTTTAAACACGAAATTTCCATTTTAATCACAAAATAGACATTTTCATTATGTCCTTATTTTTTTTTCTCTGTGGCTCAAATACACCGCCGTACATTCTGACGGTATTGTGAAGGTGCAAAAAAAAAAAAAAGACGGCACAGAAGATGGTATGAGACTGTATCGTGTCATTACTTTGGGGAATATGCAACGCTTGAATATCAAAGCACCATCAAATGCACCAAATGCATTTGTATGTTGGCATTTTGCTTCACCGCATCGAACCATTCATCAAACATTGAAGCACGCACACTCGATCCTGGAGGATCCTAAAAGCAGCTGGAGTAGCAAGAAATTCAGGCTGGAATTCAGGGTTTGAATGTGGAGAGTTATGACGATATTCCAAAAGAAGATGACATGATTGTATTTGGATAAATGTATATTGTTGTACATGAATAAATATAAGATATCCCCTGAAAATAAGCCCTAGTGCATCTTTTGGAGAAAAAAATAATATAAGACCCAGTCTTATTTTCGGAGAAACATGGTAATCTGAAATTTGACACATCCAAGCATTCAAAAGGCAATTCTATTACTGGGCGGCAAATATACAAGCTACAGTATAAAGACTTGGAAACTGACGCACACATTGATGAATATACACAAGCTTGGTCTGCAATTAAAACAAAATCTTGCTTTACTTCTTTATATGCCCTGTTTTGTGCCACAGCAAATATTAATTATCATCAATATACCAATGATGCAATTGTCCATCAATCACTCAGAATGTGGAACCAATGCAGAATGTACTTCAAGGCAGAACAACTTTTATCTGTTAATCCATCCATCCATCCATTTTCCAACCCGCTGAATCCAAACACAGGGTCACGGGGGTCTGCTGGAGCCAATCCCAGCCAACACAGGGCACAAGGCAGGAAACAATCCTGGGCAGGGTGCCAACCCACCGCAGATCTGTTAATCCTCTACATGATAATCACCTCTTTCAACCCTATCATACCTACATAGTATACAATCTCTGGAAAACGTCTGGGATTAAAACACTTAGAGAACTATGTTAAAATAATGTTTTTCTGTCTTATGAACAATTATGTTTAAAATTTAACTTTCTGGGGACACATTTTATCCGCTTCTTCCAAATCATAAATTTTGCTAAAATAAACCTACCCAGCTTTCCACAACTCCCACTCATTTCTATTCCAGAAGACATACTCATCAGTTTTGACAGCATCTCAACAATGTCTCAAAATCTCTTCCTTTCAAAGATCCTAGGGTATGGTGGGGAAAGGATCTTTCAAACAATATCTCAGAAAAGGAGTGGAAGACAGTCATTACATAGAATACACTCTAGCCTTATATGCACAAAACATTCAATAATTCAACTTAAAATCTTTAATCGATCACACTTGTCTCATTTAATATTGTCCAAAATGTATCCAGGGCAAGTTCCCACCTGCGAGCGTTGCAATCTAGCTCCAGAGTCACTGGGCCACATGTTTTGGGAGTGTACCAAATTAACATCATTTTGGACAAAAAAATCTTTGAATGCTTATCAGACAGCCTTGGTGTCACAATCACTCGTAACACATTAACAGTTATGTTTGGTGTACACCCATATGGGCTGAAAATGGAGGACAAAGTGATTGTAATAGCCTATATCACACTAATAGGGCATAGACTTATCTTACTTAACTGGAAGGACCCCAACCCACTTTTTTAAGTAATTAGGTAACTGATGTCCTATACTATTTGAAGCTGGAAAAAATCAAATATTTACTTAGAGTCTGTTTAGAACATTTTTAAAATATGTCAAGATTTACTTAATAAAATTTTGATTTTGCATTTATATTGGCTGAAAAGAATATTTTCCCTTCTTTTCTTTTTCTTTTTTTTCTATTTTAACCCATGTTCTTGGTTCTTCTCTCTTTTTTGGATTAAATGTATTAGAAATGGTAATGAGAACTTCCAGACATATGTTAACACTTGCAATTGATTAGCATTTTATCATTTGATGAATAAGTCCTTTGGCTGTTGTCCACAATGGCCCTACTGTACGGTTCTACTACAAACATTTTGTTAAATGAATCTGTGACAAATGAGATGTTTCCCATATATTTAAGATGTCATAAATCCAGACAGTGAAAAACTCCTTCAAGGGGTAATAGTACTAATTTTTTGACTATTTACTTAATTGTTAATATGTTAATAGTAGTTGTAGTTAATATAAAAATTAGTGTTTCAAATTAAGCACATTAGTTCTGCCACTGGATAATATTTTGGAAAATATTATGTTTGCATCCAAATTAAAGCTGATTCCTCCACTGGAATTTTATCCAAGACCGACAATAAAATTACTGCAATTGGCAATTCAGGATCTTCCACTGCCAAATACTTGCAGTAACACAGTAAGCTTTCCTCTTCATTCCTAATATAACAGTTTTCAATTTCATGTCATTTCTGAAATTTGCATTTACCAGGTTTTGTTTAGTTTTGATTACAATCAAAATTCTTCTTCTATGTAAAGAGAATTTCTTGGAGTTAACTATTTGTAAAATAGTGTGGATGGACTGGCAACTGTACCTGGTATTTGGACTTACCTTTCACAGATTGGAAGCCAATATAATGAAGATGCAGTGGAGGACTTCCTGCCAGGGCAATATGTGCCCCCATTACACTGAGTAATAGTATACCTTCAGCATCAGTTCTGAGTTGGACTCTCATGGAAACTGTAGTCAGAGAGAGTAATCTTGTCAAAGACATCTTCAGATCATGGGTCGAGCTCTTGATAATGTACCACCTGAAGTACTTCTGGGTCTGGTTTTAAAAGAAACCTCTCCTCCTCAGTCAGGTAAGTACATGTCTGGAGTGGAACAGAGACAAAGCTCACCAGGAATCAAGGAAGAAAATAAATAACTTTAAACTGCTTTCTTTTTTCTTCAGTTATATTCTTGAAAAAAAGAGCACTTGTTTTGTTATACTTGTACCTTTTGTGAAAGTGTTTGATATTTGGACTTCAGGCTTCACACATTATACACATGTCGTAATGTAGGAAGGATGGTCCTTGGGTGTGTGGGAACTGTTAGCATTTGAATTTGATTATTGTATATAGTTTGGAACTGACCTCTCTGTACAATTCTATCTGTTCTGTCCCACATGTTGTTAGTTGATACTGTTATTTGTTGAGCTGTGCATCCCCTTCATCTTGTCGTTTATTAACACACCTGTCAGTCACGTCCCACACTCACAGTAGTGTCATAAATGTCTATAAAACTCACGTAAAGCATGTAGGTCGCCTAATAATCATTTAAATATAATACACCCCATGTATCTCATGTAGGCACCCTTTTATCTCTTGTTTCAGTCACGTCCGAAGCGTATCTTTAAAGTATATAAACCCCTGGTCTGGTTAGTTGTGGTACACAGCAATTTGAACCTCTGTCTACTCACTTCTCTTTGTCTTGACCTAACCGTGGAAATCACTCACCTTTTTACAACGAGGTACGTCCAGTAAAAGCCTTCAAGAAAGCTCACCCCTTGTCGTTTTTATGTGGATGTGCCGAGTTGTTTAAGCTGTCTGCAGCCGCATTGCACGGAGAACGGTGAGGCAGAAAACTGTCCTCTGCATCTCCTGGAGTACAAAAGAAACACCACCATGCAGCATCATGTGGAGCTTGGGCAAGATTGGGAAAAAAAAAAAAACGTGGTCACTGACAACAACTGCAAGAAGGTATGCGAATGAATATAATGTTGCATTAGTGCAACAATGTTTTCCGAGATGTACAATACAGGTCATAAAATGAATTATTCCAAATGTCATATATACCTAAGTCTCTCTTTTTTGTCAATGCAGCTTTAACATCATGGACCAGAAGGTGCATACTAATATTAACAATAACAGCAGCTCACTACTCAAAACGGTAAATTTGGGAAGCACCTGATATCGAAACTGCGACCTCTTGATTTGGAGCCAGCAGTTCTTAGCATTGCACCATGCAAGCTGTCATATCAGCATCCTACCGTAACCTGCTTTCTTTTTTCTTCGGTTATATTCTTGAATAAAAGTGCACTTGTACTTTTATACTTCTAACTTTTGTGAAAGTGTTTATTTGATATTTGGATTTCAGGGCTTCACACATTATACACTTCATCTCTACATTTTGTCAATTATTACTAAAACATGAAAAACGTTTCTGTTTAAACAATGTGTTTATACAGATTTTTGTAGACACAGAACACACATGAAATGTACAGTATGTATTCCAAATGACGATATATTTTTTACCCTATAAAGCTCCAGGTACTTCACTCCAAGATAAACACAGAGCACTGAGAAACTTCTTGAACTGCGGCGGTGGGCGGGAGGATGGGATACCAGGCTGCTTGCCCTTATCAACACATTTACAAGACAAAATACGCTGATGGAGAGGTGCGAACAGATTTAAGGTGGGCTGGGTTTACGAGTTTTTTTGTAAGCTTTGGTAATTCTAGTGTTAATTCATTCCCAGCTTTGAGACATATATCAAGGTAACTGTACCACACTTCTATGGAGTCAGATTATGTCATATGCAGTCATATCTTTTGTGGTCTTTCCTGGGATTGTTAGCATATATTTTATGACACAAAGCTTTAGACAATTTCAGATTTCTTACCATCTTTTCTCTGTGACTGTTCTTCGGTGGTGGCCTACAGCCTTCAGTGCTACACTGGGTCATTGCTATGATACTTGAATTGGTCTTCTTTTTTCAAAAAATTTCTATATGGACTGTGTAACAAGAATGAGTCGGAGACATCACAAAAGTTTGGGGCAGCCACCCGTATATTATGCTTGGCTGCAATCGCTCTTTTTAAGTACACGATGTGAATCGTTCAGAGTCCAAAACAGAACTGCCTGTACTGAGGCAAGATGGCAGTTTTAAAGGCCCAGAAGGGAAATGACGTCTTCGTTGCAGGAAGTGGGAGTGGTATCCTGGTGTTCGGAAGTGACGTCATCCTCGAGGGCGTCCAGAGGCGGGATGTCCCGGGACAGGTCTGCAAGGGACTGAGAGAGATAGTCAGTATACTCCGCCGCCCCCTGGCCTGATGTAGAATTACAAGTGTCTAGGCCCTTCAGCTGTTTCCCATGCGCACATGTGTGACAAGGCCCCCCCCCCCCCTTAGCCCAGACCCATCGGGTCGGGCGGACCTGTCCGAGAGGTCGTGGACTCGAGAGAGAGCATCCGCATTGGCATGGAGAGCACCCTTTTGATGAACAAGCAAGAACTTATATGGTTGGAGGTCAAGAAACCACCTAGTGACCCGGGGATTTGACTCCTTGTGAAGGGCCATCCACTGGAGGGGTGCATGGTCCGTCACCAGAGTAAATTCACAGCCCAAGAGGTAGTACCTCAACTGCGTAATCGCCCATTTTATCGCAAGAGCCTCCCGTTCCACTGCGGCATACCTAGTCTCCCGATCCAGCAGTTTCCGGCTCAGGTACATGATGGGGTGTTCAACACCATTGACGCTTTGGCTCAGCACGGCCCCCAGGCCTGTGTCCGAAGAGTCCGTCTGGAGTATAAAAGGTAGTGTAAAGTTTGGTGCTTTCAATATGGGTGCTGACGTAAGGGCCTGTTTCAGGTCACAAAATGCAGCGGCAGTCTTATCTGTCCATACCACGTGGTTTGGGGCCCTCTTCTTCGTAAGGTCTGTCAAGGGTGCTGCTCTTTCGGAGAACCGAGGTACAAACCGGCGGTAGTACCCAGCTAACCCAAGAAAAGCCTGCACCTGTCTCTTGGTATTCGGACTGGGCCAGTTTAATATGGCATCAACTTTGGAACACTGTGGTTTGACGGTACCACGACCCACCAGGTAGCCCAAATATTTAGCTTCTCTTAATCCAAAGAAACATTTCCTTGGATTAATTCGAAGCCCGGCTTCCACGAGTGTTCGCAGTACCGTTTCCACCTGCCGCACATGATCCTTCCATGTGCTGGAAAGAATGACTACGTCATCCAAATAGGCAGCACTAAACGCGTTATGGGGCCGGAGCACTCTGTCCACCAGACGCTGAAAAGTTGCCAGTGCCCCATGTAACCCGAATGGGAGGACCGTGTACTGCCATTGCCCACTTGGGGTGCTAAACGCAGTCTTAGCCTTCGCGGAGTCCGTTAAAGGAACCTGCCAGTACCCCTTCGTCATGTCAAGTGTGGTCAAAAACTTCGCTTGTCCAAGTCTCTCGAGGAGGTCGTTCACGCGAGGCATTGGGTAGGCGTCAAATTGGGAGACTTGATTCAGTCGACGGAAGTCATTGCAAAACCTCCAACTTCCGTCTGGCTTACTGACCAAGACAATCGGACTGGACCAGGGACTATAACTTTCCTCAATCACACCTAGTTCCAGCATGCGCTTGATCTCAAGCTCCACTTCTGCCTTCTTTGCTTCGGGAAGACGATATGGGCGTTCTCGTATGACAACTCCGGGTTCTGTCACGATGTCGTGCGCAATCAGAGAGGTCCTACCGGGTTGCTCACTAACTACCTCCGGAACAGACACGATCGCTGTCTCAAGCTCCTGTCTCTGTTTAGCATTCAAGTCAGGACCGAAGTTAAGACTGGTACCTTGAGCAAAGAAACAGCGGGGCTGAGCGGAGGAGAGATCCGAGTCCCTTTCCTTCCACGGCTTCAGCAAGTTGACATGATACACCTGCTCGCTCGGTCGACGATTGGGCTATTTCACCAAATAGTCGACGAGCCCTTTCCTCTCCTTAACTTCGTACGGCCCTTGCCAATGGGCAAGCAACTTCGAATGCGAGGTAGGGACCAGCACCATGATGCGGTCCCCCGGTTGGAACTCCCGGAGGACTGTGCCACGATCATAATAGTGGGCCTGTGCTGCTTGTGCTTCCTCCATGTGACTTTTTAAAATAGGTTGAATTTTTCTGAATCGATCGCGTAACTGCGCGATGTATTCTAATACATTGACAGAAGGAAGAGCCTCTCCTTCCCATCCTTCTTTTAATAGATCCAATAACCCTCGGGGTTGTCGTCCATACAACAATTCAAAGGGTGAGAACCCCGTAGGGGTTTGTGGGACTTCCTGATAAGCAAAGAGCATGAGGGGAAGGAGCTGATCCCAGTTCCTCCCGTCCGCGCTGACCACCTTGCGCAGCATTTGCTTGAGAGTTTGATTGAACCTCTCAACAAGACCGTCGGTTTGAGGATGATACACCGCGGTCCTTAAGTGCTTTATTATGAGTAACTTGGCCGTTTCCTTGAACGTCTCCGAGGTAAAGGGCGTCCCTTGATCCGTAAGGATTTCTCTAGGGATCCCGACACGCGCAAATACACCCACTAGTTCCCGAGCGATCGCTTTTGTAGTGTCAGAGCGCAACGGAACTGCCTCTGGATATCGTGTAGCGTAATCCACGAGGACTAATATATATTTAAATCCTCGGGCTGAGGGATCCAGAGGTCCTACTATATCGACCCCAATACGCTCAAAGGGGACATCAATTAGGGGAAGAGGAACGAGAGGAGCGCGGCCCCTCCTAGGAATTTGCCGCAATTGACATTCTGGGCAAGAAATACAAAAACGGCGAACCTCCTCATTTATTCCCGGCCAATAAAATCTGAGCTTAATCTGCTCCACAGTTTTTTCGGTGCCTAGATGGCCTCCCAGGAGGTGGGCGTGAGCCAACTCACAAACCTGCTGCCGATAAATTTGAGGGATTAGCAACAGCTTTCGCACCCCACCCTCATGATCAGCTATTCGATATAACAGATCGTTGTCAAGTACGAAGTGAGGGCCGCGAGGCATGGGCAGATGAGTGTGTTGGCCATTGGCTATCACTACTGCATTTTTAGCAAACTTCAGGGAGTCGTCATTCCATTGCTCTCTCCTGAAAGATGCCAGTGTTTTATTAAATTGGAAGTGTAAGTCGGAGAGAGGGTCCGGTCTGACCTCAAGGGGCGGGGAGTCATCCCGGCTCGTCGAGGCCCGGGTTGATGACGTATCTATGTGCAACGGCCCAGGAAGCTCCCCATCCTCCTCGGAGTCTTCCGTATTTCTTTCCCCCGGCAAAATACACGGCGTGGAAACAGCCTGAGAGGGATTCGTTCCTTCTATTACTAGGCCTACAGAGTTACGAGGAGTGGATATTAGTACACCGCATTTATTGTCACACCAGTCTCGCCCTAGTATCACCGGAAAAGGTGGGTAAGGGTGAACCGCTACGGGGATCTTTCTCACTGCTTGTTCAAAGCTGATGACACACAGGGCGGTTTTATATGACTGTGTTTCGCCGTGTATACACCGAATACTGATCTTTTTTCTCGTTCACTGTCGCGGTAGTACATAACGACAAACAACAATGGTCATGTTGCTTCCGGTATCCAAAAGTGCTGTAACTCTAAAGCCATTGAGTATTACCACCCTCGTATGCCCATTAGCCAGGGGGTTCGTAAGTGCACACAACCGTCCTCCATCCTTCCACTCGCATTCCCCCGTTCTCCCGTGCGAGCGGCCCACCCCGCACCCCGGGGACATTGGAACAGGCTTCGGGTTATATGGAAGGGACTTATATAGTGGGACATAATCCCTATGGAGTCCACTAGAGGACCGTTCTGCTTTCAGATTGTGAGGCTGGTTTAGTTCTTATTTGAGCTATGAGCTCGTCCATAGAATGGAAGTCTCCCCAGACCAGCTGGGCAAAGTTCTTGGGAAGACCTTCTAGCAAAATAAAGCAGGATACCTGCTGCACAATTTGCCGGGTGTTTAATTCAAAGGGCCTCAGCCATTGAGCCACTGTTTCCCAGAAAGCATAAGCTTGCTCCTGGGCTGATCTCTCTGGATCATATTCCCATGTCTGTAGTATTTTTACCTGCTGGTCTGGGGATAGCCCATGTGTCTTTAGGACCTTGGTCCCGACGGGCGGCCCAGTCCTCTCCTCTGAGAGAACATAGTAAGCCCTTTTTGTTTTCCCCCCAGGGACCAGCCCACGTCGGTGGGTCTCCTCCACATTCTCCCTGTGTAGAATTAGGGGCTCATTATCCCTTGGTGGGAGCGAAGCCTGCACCGTGCCACTCCGGACCGCTGAGCACGCCACCCACCCAGAAACACGGCCCCGGTACTCTCCTACCTGAGTACTTTTAAGGTTCCTTCCTGGTTTCTTCTGAGAAAACTGCATCCTGCCGACTACGCCACTGTAACAAGAATGAGTCGGAGACATCACAAAGGTTTGGGGCAGCCACCCGTATATTATGCTTGGCTGCAATCGCTCTTTTTAAGTACATGATGTGAATTGTTCAGAGTCCAAAACAGAACTGCCTGTACTGAGGCAAGATGGCAGTTTTAAAGGCCCAGAAGGGAAATGACGTCTTCGTTGCAGGAAGTGGGAGTGGTATCCTGGTGTTCGGAAGTGACGTGATCCTCGGGGCCATACAGAGGCGGGATTTCCCGGGACAGGTCTGCAAGGGACTGAGAGAGATAGTCAGTACACTCCGCCGCCCCCTGGCCTGGCGTAGAATTACAAGTGTCTAGGCCCTTCAGCTGTTTCCCATGCGTACATGTGTGACAACTTATTATCCCTTAGTGTTTTAGTGTCTTTCGTTGAAGGTCCTCTAATTAGTTTTCTATTTTTTTGGACACTAAGGAGGGAGAAAAGGACCTGTACTGATTGGCTAGACAGAGGGACCTAGCGGGGAAAGATGTGCAGCAAGTTAGGATGATAAAGGATAAAGACGGAAACAAAACATACTCACAAGCGAGGAAGGTGTTTTGAGAAAATGGAAAGTGTACTTTGAGAGGCTGATGAATGAAGAGAATGAGAGAGAGAGAAGTTTGGATGATGTGGAGATAGTAAATCAGGTAGTGCAACGGATTAGCAAGAAGGAAGTAAGGACATCTATGAAGAGGATGAAGAATGAAAAGGCCGTTAGTCCAGATAACATACCTGTGGAAGCATGGAGGTGTTTAGGAGAGATAGCTGTGGAGTTTTTAACCAGATTGTTTAATGGAATCTTGGAAAGTGAGAGGATGCCTGAGGAGTGGAGAAGAAATGTACTGGTACTGATTTTTAAGAATAAGATGGATGTGCAGACCTGTAGTAACTACAGGGGGATAAAACTGATGAGCCACAGCATGAAGTTATGGGAAAGAGTAGTGGATGCTAGGTTAAGAAGGGAGGTGATGCTTAGTGAGCAGCAATATGGTTTCATGGCAAGAAGGAGCACAACAGATGTAATGTTTGCTCTGAGGGTGTTGATGGAGAAGTATAAAGAAGGCCAGAAGGAGTTGCATTGTGTCTTTGTGATCCTGGAGAAAGCATATGACAGGGTGCCTCGAGAGGAATTGTGGTATTGTATGAGGAAGTCGGGAGTGGCAGAGAAGTATGTAAGAGTGGTACAGGATATGTACAAGGGAAGTGTGACAGTCGTGAGGTCTGCAATCGGAGTGACGGATGCATTCAGTGCGGAGGCAGGATTACATCAGGGATCAGCTCTGAGCCCTTTCTAATTTGCAATGGTGATGGACAGGTTGAGAGATGAGATTAGACAGGAGGGTCCCCTTGGACTATGATGTTTGCTGATAACATTGTGATCTGTAGTGAGAGTAGGGAGCAGGTTGATGAGACCCTGGAGAGGTGGAGATATGCTGTTTAGAGGAGAGGAATGAAGGTCAGTAGAAACATGACAGAATACATGTGTGTGAATGAGAGGAAGGTCAGTGGAATGGTGAGGATGCAGGGAGTAGAGTTGGTGAAGACGGATGAGTTTAAATACTTGGGATCAACAATACAGAGTAATGGGGATTGTGGAACAGAGATGAAAAAGAGAGTGCAGGCAGGGTGGAATGGGTGAAGAAGAGTGTCAGGAGTAATTTGTGACAGACGGTTATCAGCAAGAGTGAAAGGGAAGATCTACAAGACGGCAGTGAGACCAGCTTTGTAATATGGGTTGGAGACAGCGGCACTGACCAGAAAGCAGGAGACAGAACTGGAGGTGGCAGAGTTAAAGATGCTAAGATCTGTACTGGGTGTAATGAGGATGGACAGGATTAGAAATTAGTACATTAGAGGGTCAGCTCAGGTTGGACAGTTAGGAGACAAAGTCAGAGAGGCGAGATTGCGTTGGTTTGGACATGTGTAGAGGAAAGATGCTGAGTATATTGGGAAAAGGATGTTAAAGATAGAGCTGCCAGGTAAGAGGAAAAGAGGAAGGCCTAAGGGAAAGTTTATTGATGTGGTGAGAGAGGACATGAAGGTGGTGGATGTGACAGAGCAAGATGTAGAGAAGAGGAAGATATGGAACAAGATGATATGCTGTGGCAACCCCGGATAGGAGCAGCCGAATGAAGAAGAGGGTAATGCTGTGTAGTGCTCATTAATTTTGATATATGTTTGCTGTGCTTAAATTTTGATGTGCTTTGCAGGTTACTTTCTTTTCTCTTTAGTCTTTCTTTTTATTTTCCTGGAGCAGCATGGTTAGGGCATATTTGCAGGTGTTTTTAGTTTGGTAATGGGTGCCATGTGTGTGCCATCTCTGATGCATTGTGTGCAAAGGTCATATTCATGTCTGCTTTTAGACCTTTGTACTACATGTCCCAGGCTTCCTAGAGCAAAGTTTTTACCTTACTAAGGTGGGGTGAGATTGTGGGATTAAGTGCCCAAGGAGTCCACTGTGTTTTATTTCAGTTTTACAACTAGCCTTTTGAATGGTTGCAGTGGTAGTTATCTCTGAGCATGGGGAGATAGTTTTTATATAGTTTTTTTAGGTAAAGGTTAATTTTTCTAAGAAAAATGTTTTGAATTCATGGGTGAGCAGCAGTTCCTGCCTTGCGCCCAGTGTTGGCTGGGATTGGCTCCAGCAGACCCCCGCGACCCTGTAGTTGGGATATAGCGGGTTGGATAATGGATGGATGGATGGGTGAGCAGCAGGTGCGTGCTGTGGCAGGGATATGCATGGCTCTTTTGGCACATCTTTTTTACTTTTCTTTCCATTTTCCCTTTTTTTCAGATCATAGCTAGTTTATATATAACTTCCTGGAATGTCTGAGCCCTGCCAGCACCTGAAAAATGTCTAGATTGACCAAGTTTCTAAACGGAACCAGTAGTAGTAGTGTGTTGTACCGTGTTAGTAGCCATTATGGATATGGTGAGAAGTTAAGCAGAATACACTTTTTATTGGCTAACTAGAAAGGTTACAATATGCAAGATTTTGAGGCAACTCAGGCCCATTCTTCAGGCAAGATGTAATCAACATAACCAACAATTGATCCTGCTTTTTCAATTGAGAGACATTTACTGAAGCAAGATGCTATGTGGGCTGCATCTAAATGTTACTGTACGTAGTTGACTCAAGGTCACTTGCAAGTCAAGTCAAGTTGGGGAGCATGCACTGGTACAGTGCGTTGCCGCACCCACCACACAACGAAACAGCTCAGGATCCCGATTGGCAACCACCCAAGCAGACATGAAGTGCAGTCCCACCTTCCAGAAATGACCTATCTGCCACAGCCAGGTGTTATGTGGGCAACCCCTTGGCCTGGTCCAGCCACTCAGGTCCCCAACAATGAGGATCCTACGAGCTGGATCACCCTCGGGGAATTGCGCCACTTGGCCGTAGTGCTGTAACTGACGCTCCCTCACAATGCAGGTAATGTGCCTCATTCGGGACTCCATGAGCAACCGCTCATTCGACACAAAGTCAAACCAACGGTACCCAAGGATTTTCCTGAGAGACACTGTACTAAAGGAGTCCAGTCTTCATCTCAGGTCACTGGATAGCATCCATGTCTCGCAACCATATAGCAAGACAGGTAGCACCAGGAATCTAAAGACTTTGACCTTTTGCATAGATATCGGGATTGCCACACACTGCTTTCCAGCGACCTCATGACCCCCCATGCTCTCCCAATCCATCTACTGACTTCACAGGAAGAGTCACTAGAGACATGAATGTCACTGCCAAGGTAAGTAAACCTCTCGACAAGTTCGACACTCTCTCTGTAGACAGACACACTGTTGATGACTGCCTAAGAGGTCATTAAAGGCCTGGATCTTGGTTTTTGTCAAGGACACTTGCAAGCCCGGACACTCAGACTCCTCGCTCAGAGTATCAGAGCCTCCATTGACTCCGCGAAAATCACAGCATCGTCAGCAAAGTCATAATCAGTGTATCTTTCTTCACCAACAGATGCCCCACAGCCGCAGTACCCCATGACCTTGCCCAACCATTCTGGCCAACCATTTTAAGGCTCTGTGGTTGGTTTCTAAAACAAATTAATGCCCTATCAAATAATATTGTAACGTCAGCGCTGAGCGCCACAATGGATTATTTCTCTGCTTTTTACATGGCTCGTTGAGATGGCTTGCTATTTTTAAAAGGACTGCTCACCACAAAATTCTGTGCCTGTAGTCCTAACAGCACTTACAGAATTTCAAAAGATTTCTGGTCTCAGAATTAATTTGACTAAAAGTGTGCTCTTTCCAGTGAATTCTCAAGCGCACAATATTAGATTGAACACCTTCCCTTTTATCATCGCAGATTAGTTTAAATACCTAGGGGTAAACATCACAAGTAGACATAAAGCCCTCTATCAACAAAATTTTGCCATCTGTATGGAAAAAATGAAGCAAAACTTGCATAGATGGTCAACCCTTCATCTCACTTTAGCTGAAAGAATTAACATTGTTAAGATGAATATCCTTCCTAAGCTTCACTTTTTATTTCAAAACATTCAAATATACATCAATAAATCATTTTTTAAGAAATTAGATTCAACAATAACCTCATTTATTTGGAATTCAAAACATCCGCGTATCCAAAGAGCGATTATACAAAGACCTAAGGCAGAAGGTGGCATGGCTCTACTTAACTTTCAGTTTTATTACTGGGCAGCAAATACACAAATTATTAAAACCTGGACATTGACACAAATAGATGAACATACGCAGTCTTGGTCCGCAATAGAAATAAAATCCTCCTGTACTTCTTTACATTCCTTGCTTTGTACCCCAATAAATGCAAGTTATCGCCAATATACTAACAACCCAATTGTGCTTCACTCACTCAGAATATGGAACCAATGTAGGAAGCATTTTAAGATAAAGAAGCTTTTATGTGTGGCACCTCTGCAAGAGAACCACATTTTTCCACCCTGTCAAACATATGCAGTTTTTAATGTCTGGAAAACAATTGGGATTAAATCACTTGGAGATCTGTACATAGACAACGTCTTTGCATTCTATGAAGAATTACATTCCAAATTTAACTTCCAAGCAACACATTTCTTTCACTACCTTCAAATCAGAAACTTTATTAAACAGAACCTGCCCAATTTTCCTCACCTCCCACCCATCTCTGTGCTGAAGAATATATTGATTAGTCTTGAGAACTCAGACAGCATTTCTGCCATATATAAAACCATTCTAGAGCCCCTCCCTTTCAAAGATCCAAGAGGACAGTGGGAAAAGGATCTCTCACTCAATATCTCAGAAAAGGAATAGAATGTAGCAATGCAGAGAATCCACTCAAGCTCCATATGCGCAAAGCATACAATTAGGCACATCTGTCTCGCTTAAAATTGTCCAAAATGTTTCCATGGCAAGATCCCAACTGCGAACATTGCATTCAAGTTCTAGCTTCACTGGGCCACATGTTTTGGGCCTGCGCCAAATTAACATCATTCTGGACCAAAATCTTTAAATGCCTATCAAACAGCCTTGGTGTCAATCTGGAAAAAATCAAATTCGTACTTGGAGGACCTGTGTAGAACTTTTTCAAAACCGGCAGGATCTAATCAATACAATTTTACAGTAAGCTTTTAAAGCAATGAGGAAGCAGATTCTCTCCCCTTTTTTTCCTTTTTTTTTCTCCATTTATCTTTATTCACAATTCATTTATTGTGATGAAATGAAGTTACAAGAACAAATATAAAGGTTTGGGGATTGACCCCTTATAATGATTTCTTCAGGTCAAGATGATAAATGCAATATTTTATTAGACATTCGACCAGATGTTGTTGCTTCTGTCGGCTTTTATACAAATGCATTCAAAATGGCTACAGGAAATGGAAATAACAGGACGTGACGTCATCAACGGGAGCCGGAAGTGACGTCATCAATGGGAGCTGGAAGTGACATCATCATGGCGGGGCCGGAAGTGACGTCATCAGGAGCCGGAAATGGCGTCATCATGGCGGGACCGGAAAAGTGACATCATCAAGAGGAGCAGGAAGTGTTATTGTAGATGGTGAAGTGAATGATGAACTGTAGTCTGTGGAATTAATTATTTCGGGAATGTAATTATTTTTCTTCTTTAGTTCTGCAGGGTCAGAGAGGCATTAACGCCATCATACAACCCCCCATCTTGTAAACATTCACTCACCTCAGGGCCTGTTGATTGCCTCCTAAGCACACGTGTGTGTCACTATTTACGTATTTTTACTAGCTTTAAGTTTTACTCTGCTGGCCTAACTTGCTTTCTCAGGGGTAGGGGTTGATTTGTTTTCGATCCTATTTTTGTAAAAATGTATTTATTTGTATGGAATGTTGTGTGATTTCAATAAAATCAGTAAAATAAAAAATAATAAAAAAAAACGGCTCACCTTTTTCTGCACTAATTGGAAAAGCATGCCACTTTGCAGGCTTGCCATTTATATAGGTGCTCCTGCCACTGGTGATGTAATGCCAGCTCATTCTTGTTTGCACCATTACATAGTCCTCATTCTGAAGTCGATGTCCCCAGCAATCACTTCCAACTCCTTGCAATGGTATACAAACTCATGGAAACAGCAGCATGGTCTTCTCTCTCACTTCAGTCATGCAGCTGGTGACGAGGGCACATCAGCAGAGATCATTAGTGCTGTGTTGTCAAATGGCACAGCTGGGATGTTGAGTGCTGCACTGGTTTTCAATGCTGTACGTTGTATGCAAGCAGACAAACCTCCTTGTGTGGAGATGCAGATGTTCCAGTCTCTTTGCTGTTTTCCTTCACTGAACTGGAGCTGCAAACTGCAGTTGATCTCAGCTTTGAGACACTTCCTCTACCGCTGCTTCACAACACCTCTACAATCTGCCTTTTCCTTTGCCTGCACACTTTTACCATTGGCCCTGTTTCTCACAGCTCATTTAGGGTCAGTGGCAACTCAATCTGCCACACTTTTCCCCAGTTAGTTATTATTTCCCTGGGGATGCCCATTCTTGCAAATAGCTGAACCAATTCTTTGGCAGTTTGAGCTTTTTTTAATGGGAAGCCTCTGCTACCCTCACAAAAGGTTCTTCTATAACAGGTACAAATGGAGTTTTGTCTCCCTTTTTAAATGGTCCCATTTTCTGACATTCAAAAAATTTTGCAGCACTCCTTCACATCCTGAATCCTACCTGGCCAAAATAAATGCTTAAATATGCGGTAACTGGTGTTACCCTGACCCAAATGACACACCCAAGGAATGTCATGCCACAGTTGTAACAATTTTCCAACATCCATCCATCCATTTTCCA
This sequence comes from Erpetoichthys calabaricus, assembly GCF_900747795.2. Lineage (NCBI taxonomy): Eukaryota > Metazoa > Chordata > Cladistia > Polypteriformes > Polypteridae > Erpetoichthys > Erpetoichthys calabaricus. The sequence goes on from NC_041411.2 coordinate 53,002,540, forward strand.
ACCCGCTGAATCCAAACACAGGGTCACGGGGGTCTGCTGGAGCCAATCCCAGGGCAGAAGGCAGGAAACAATCCTGGGCAGGGTGCCAACCCACCACAGGACACACACAAACACACCCACACACCAAGCACACACTAGGGCCAATTTAGAATTGCCAATCCACCTAACCTGCATGTCTTTGGACTGTGGGAGGAAACCAGAGCGCCTGGAGGAAACCCACACAGACACGGGGAGAACATGCAAACTCCACGCAGGGAGGACCTGGGAAGCGAACCCGGGTCTCCTAACTGCGAGGCAGCAGCGCTACCACTGTGCCACCCGCTATATTAATCAGCATGGTAAAAAAATAGTTTTTTCTATGTCAAATGATTCACCGTTAACTGACTTTTTGCTTTCACAAAACAAGAACGAAGTCTTAGATCATCATATTTCAAAACTCAAATATCTCCCTTTATGAGAGTGTCAGACTCAAGAGCATCGAAGGCCGGAATTGCACCCTTACCCTGGATAGGGGCTCCCAACACTTGTACCTGCTTCTTCTGTCTCTGGGTTTAATGGACAGATAGTTCCACTGTCTCAGCAAAATACAACTCATCCCATTATTATCCCATTATTCCCTTGGGATTAATAAAGTATCTATCTATCTATCTGTTTTGCTTGGGCTCTCCTAGCTTCTGATGCTGCCTAAGCCTTCGTTACTGCCATAACCTCTTTCTCCAGGCTCCTGTGTAACAGTCAGTCCATGTCCAGCTCATCCATCCAGAGGAGAACTGGGTAAGACATTTCATTCACATGCCTACCTTCAAGGCATTCAACTTGTCCACTATCTCTTTCCCAACTCCCACAAGGGGGATACGAGACCTCATCTCCATTAATTTACTACAGCACTACATTCATACTAGTGTTAAGTATTCTCTCATCAAGAATTCATTTTCTGATCAAAGGAGAGGGCAAGGAACATAACAAAAGTTACTTTCTTCAACAGGTTGTGTTTTCAGGAACCATGAATTCTTATGACCCTGCTGATCACACCTATAACACACCAATACAGGTAACACACCTCCTTGTCCCTTCAAGAACCACAACCTAAGCCACACACAGATATAGATAGATAGATAGATAGATAGATAGATAGATAGATAGATAGATAGATAGATAGATAGATAGATAGATAGATAGATAGATAGATCTTTAAATAAATACATACATAGATTGGTAAATAAATATATATACACACACATACACACTATGGTTTGTACACACACCAGAATAACTATCCATCCATCCATCCATTTTCCAACCCGCTGAATCCGAACACAGGGTCACGGGGTTCTGCTGGAGCCAATCCCAGCCAACACAGGGCACAAGGCAGGAACCAATCCTGGGCAGGGTGCCAACCCACCGCAGGACACACACACAAACACACCCACACACCAAGCACACACTAGGGCCAATTTAGAATCACCAATCCACCTAACCTGCATGTCTTTGGACTGTGGGAGGAAACCGGAGCGCCCGGAGGAAACCCACGCAGACACGGGGAGAACATGCAAACTCCACGCAGGGAGGACCTGGGAAGTGAACCCGGGCCCCCAGGTCTCCCAACTGCGAGGCAGCAGCGCTACCCACTGCGCCACCGTGCCGCCCCAGAATAACTAAAAAGGAAGAAATAAAACTTCTGACTTGACAGCTACTGTTCACAATGAGGCATTATGCTGATACAGTGGAACCTCGAGATACGATCACCTCTGTATACGAGAAATTCAAAATACGAGGAAAGTATGAGCGAAAATTTCAGATCTAAATGCGAGCATTGGCTCGCGTAACGAGCCACAAGCCAGTCTGTGGGTATAGCTCGCGGCTTAGCGAGGGGGCGTGGTAGCTGTTGCGAGCCGCGATCTGCGGTGTCTGCGTTTCTCACTTAAGTGCACAGGTGGGAAACTGCCCACATCCATGATTGTTCCTGTGGCTGATGGGCTGCAGCTGCCATGTCCTCCCCTATGTCCTATATAGAGAAGCGCGAGCCGGTTAAGGGGGAGAAAAAGTAAAAGAAAAGAGAGAGAGAGAGAGAGAGAGAGCGAGAGCGAGAGCGAGAGCGAGAGCGAGAGCGAGAGCGCGCAAGCAAGCAGGCAGGCAGGCAGGAAGTCGGTCGGTCAGTCGGTCGGTGCGGGAGAGCGAGCGAGCGACTGACTGCAGGCTCGCGTGTAGCTGAACAGGCGAGCCAAACAGCTGAAGCAGGACGGTGTAGAGAAGGTCAGCTGCATTAAGAGTGTCTCGCCTGTTGCAGAGCCCGCAGGTGAGACGCTAACAGAGAAGAAGCACCGGGGATTGTCATCTGTTTTTTAAAGACTGCATCCTTTTGACGTTTTAACCTCGTGTTAAAGGATTGTTATTCTTGTGTATTTTAAACCTCCACTTCACAACTGTTTTAAGGATTATTTATTTAAAGATTTATTGAATGCTCTACTGCATTTTGGACACCTGTTTGGATTCTTTTAATAATCAGTTATATTATTTACCAGTGTTATTTACTAAAGGTAGACTACAGTATATATAATTTATCAGTGTTATTTGTTAGGAAAATTGATTTTTATGTTAATATATTTGGGGTGCGGAACGGATTAACTGGATTTCAATTATTTTCAATGGGGAAGTTTGTTCTAGATACGAGAAATTCGCTATACAAGCTCAGTGCTGGAACGAATTAAACTCGTATCTAGAGGTTCCACTGTATATTGCTACTGGAAGCACACTTCTGCTGAACAATTCATTGGCTGAAAGTACTCAGTCTGACAGAATGAGGATGTACAGCATTGTTCATAATGGCACTCAGTTTTGTTTTAATTCTCTCCTTTGCTACTACTTACAGAATGTATCGTATAATTGCGCTTGCACTTCTAATTAGCTTATTGTTTTGGTGGGCCCCTCTTGAAGCGATGTTACCAGCCCAGCACACCACCACGTAGAAAAAATCATACTGGCCATCACAGAATTGTAGAAGATGTAAAGGATATCACTTCCCGCATTAAAGGAATGTGGTCTCCTGAGAATAAAGAGCCTGGTCTGAACTTTCTTAAATAGGTTCTCTGTTACAAGACAAGTCCAACCAGTACACCCACTCCCTAAAAAGTGATCGGACATAGATGCTCCTTGGTGTGGCGAAAGTCAATAACCAGTTCTTTGGTTTTGCTGATGTTAAGTTGCAGACCTTTCTTTCTGCACCAAGAAACAAAGTTCACCACCTGACACCTATATTCTGTCTCATCTCAATTATCAATACTCAAAATAAATGCAGAATCATCTGAAAATTTCTATAAGTGACATAACCTGATGTTATATGTATAGTCTGATGTGTACAGAGTGCAGAGAAAAGGAGACATGACTGTTCCTTGTGGTGCTCCATTGTAGCACACACCCATATGAGAAACACAGTCTCACAAACTGTGGTCTGCAAGGCAGATAGTCCATTATCCAGGACACTATAGGCCCATCCACCTACATATATCTGAGCTTACCCATTAACATGAATGGCTGGATGGTACTGAAGGTATTAAATTAAGGTTAGTATTAAACTAAACATCTTCTCTACCAAAACAGTAATTTCACTTTCCATTCCAGTTCCTCCTGCCTTAACATGCAACAGCCTCTAAAGCAAACAACCCTTGTTCAAAGCTGCCATTACTCTATTTAGATGAGAAAATCAAGGATACACGTATGAAAGCAGGGCAACATTCAAACACGGCAAGTATTATGCACTTGAAATAGGGAAGTCAGTGTCTGACCAATGCTGATTTTTTTTCTGAGTTTTCACACTCAGAACCTGCATTAGTGGAGCCATGGTAACACACATCAGGTGCACTTAACTTAAATGTACTGTAAATGTAAGAGACCTGGGGACAGTTTATCACAATTATGATAAATGAAAATTCTGTCCTTGATCAAGTTCCAGATAAATCTCCTTTTTTCTGGAGTATTGGCTCCCACATTTTACTTTCTCCTTTTGTAAATTTGTTGGCAATCTTAATCTGGTTGATTCTTATCATTTGATTAACTTCCTTCGTTAAAGAAAACTTTTTTTTCTTCCCACTTTATGTCCCAGTCTTACTTTGATTACATTTTCATTTTTCACTCTGTATTTTCTGTTTCTGATGCCAGTCTTCTTTTCTTCTGCCTCTCTGATTGTAAGTGTGTTACGATACAGATGTTTTAGCCCTCTCGGGTTTCTTGGGTACCATAATGGAAATCTAATACATTTTTGCTGCAGAAACCTAAATTCATTTATTACTTGGCTCATAAGCTTACATAATCTATATTTATCAATACTGAGTCAACACAAGATCTTGTCTGTTGGTGGATGGTGTTCTTTATGATGCTACTATTGTCTTTCTCCAGTCTTGGTACACGAAATCTAATCAAATGATATCCGATCTTGAAAATCATCTCTGGTTTTTACAGGCATTACACCCCTGTGCTTGGGGCCAGGGCCACAAAACTCTTACTGGCACTACAGTTTAATTAAATACTCTGCTGTTGTGGCATGCTGAGCCTGTGGTTCACTGCACCCAATGGCACTACTATGTTTCTGCATTTAGACCCTCTGGGTCTCATGCTTCAGAAATATGATTCATTTACTACAGTCTTGGCCATTAAAACCAAGGAGGGTTCTCTTTCTACTAGCCCAGACAAAATGTATCACTGTTTTTTTTCCAATTCTACTCTGATAATTTTATCCTCCCCTTCTGATCTCGCAGATGTGGATTTCTTCCTCAAATACTTAACCCTCTTGGAGATTTCAGAGTTAGAAGCTTCTGCTCTGGATGTTCCCCTTTTGACTTCTAAGAAATCTCCAGGACTTGATGGGCTGATTTTGCATAGATTTCTCAAACACCTCACACCAGTAAGAAGGGACTTACACCAGTGAGAAGAGCATGCAAGACTCTCATTGGCTTTTTCAAAATTTCTGGCACTTGTGAGAGTGCATGAGAATCAGTGTAAGCTCTAACTGGCTCAAAAAGTGTTGAGAAGTTTGCACAGATGAATCTGGATAGCTGTAATTTTGTCAGTAGATGGAAACCTGACATTTTATTATTTTTGGTTGGCTTAAGACGCCAAATATTCTTCAACAAAACAAAGACACACCACAGAAACTAATGAGATGTAAAAGAAACATTTACTCTAAATATATTTACAAACTAAGTAAGGAGGAATTAGCCAAAAGCTTTTTTTTTAAGAATATTTCCTCTATAACCTTTTGTTAATAGGTAATCAAGACGGCAGTGATCCCTGACCCCATTCCTTTTATAATGTTGTGGAAGGTACACTAAAAATGATCTTCAGTAATCTGCTCAGTAATGTTTGCAGTACTCTGACAACCAAAGTACCATAGTGCAAAATCATGTTTTATAGATAAACTGTTAATTTAAATAATTTATGCAATGATTAATATTTGAATGTTCTTTGTGTTTTAAGGTTGCACTTACATTTACCTTAACAATGACGCTTTGTGATTAGCTATATGATGAATTTAGGAGAACTGATGAGAAAGAAAATGAAAAAAAAGCTTTTTTGGGCTGCAACGGCAAAAATAAATTGCTGAGAAGGCTTCCTGCTCACATCTATTTTCTGCATTTTTAACCTGTATCAAACAAATTAATCTTTTTACAATACTGAATAACATGGCTCTGAATCAAAGATGTTTTTTGCGCAAAGTGAAATAGTGTTAAACACTGTTCAAATTCTTCTTTATTAAACAATCCAAGAATAAAACTGAATAAAAAAATATTCAAATTCAGCTTTATTCAATAAGCCAAGAATAAAACTGAACAAAAAATCATTCAAAGGACTTGTTGATGTGAATGTCTGTTACAAAACTGACATCCACCATTGACATTGCAATGTCTGTTGTGGTAATGAGCCTCGCTGGCATTACCAGCAATTAAATAAAATTAGTTTAGTGTCCTCTGCAGTGTTAAGAGAGAGGCATTTGTTTGGGAAAAAAGAACAAAAACATATAAAGAAAGGAAACTTGCCTTTTTCTTTTCTTTTAGACAATGCAGAGAGACGTCTTTGATGATGATATGAGCGCCTTTTGAGGAGTGTCGTGGTGGGTCTTGTGTAGAGTAGAAGTCAGACAATGCCATCCCGGCCAGTCAATGGCAGAGCCGCCTTTCCACTCTACACGAGACCCGCCGCAACGCTCAGTACCACACACCCTCCCCCTCAAGATTTCAGGTCAAATGTGCAGGATAAATAATCAACAACAACATTTATTTATATAGCACATTTTCATACAAAAAAGTAGCTCAAAGTGCTTTACATAATGAAGAAAAGAAAAATAAAAGACAAAGTAAGAAATTAAAATAAGACAACTTTAGTTAACATAGAATAAGAGTAAGGTCCGATGGCCAGGGAGGACAGAAAAAACAAAAAAAAAAACTCCAGACGGCTGGAGAAAAAAATGAAATCTGCAGGGGTTCCAGGCCACGAGACCGCCCAGTCCCCTCTGGGCATTCTACCTAACAAAAATGAAATAGTCTTCTTTGTATTTAAGGTTCTCATGGAAGGACTTGATGATAATGGTCATGCAGACTTCTGGCTTTTAATCCATCAATGTTGGAACATCACGGTGCTTTGAGTAGATTGCGCCACCACCACAAAGAAACCGGAAAAAGAAACAGAAGAGAGAGTAGGGGTTAGTACGGATTTTAGAGCCACTAGATTCTTTTTCCCAGCAACATAACGTACCTGTAACCTGGAGTGCCAAATACCAGCGGGCCACACAAGCATTTGAATGCCTCATCCTTTGGATCCACTGCAAAGTTCGGTGGTCGCTCTCCACAATGAATTTGTTGGAAAGAAGATAATACTTTAGGCTGTCTACAGCCCATTTTATTGCTAATCCTTCCTTCTCTAAGGTAGCGTATTTCTTCTCTCTGTCAAACAGCGTCCTGACTTGGATAACTGTGGAGGAAGACCGTTTCATATTGGGTTTTGTGTATATATGGGTTTCACTAGTTTGTGTGTATTTTACTTTTTCATTTGGGACTTTCAGTCAGCACTATAAATATTGTATATAGTCATTTTTGTGCTCCATTTAATTACTGTTTTTGTGTGTCCTTTGCAGTATTGGACTGTGTATCGATATAGAAATTCTGCAGGAAAAACCCAACCCTTTTTGTGTCTGTGTATCCCTGTCTTACACCATCATCCTGATCACGCTTGGTCCCACATACTAGACACTTAGAGTGTAGGCTGGTGACCCCAATTCCCACTACACGGGGTGTCACATGCTCAACAAGACACCAAGAAGAAATGATTAAGCTACATTTGTGTGTCTGCTTTTTTCCCTTCAGTACTAACTTTTACAAATACCATAAATTTACACCGGCTGTTACAGGAAGGGACACAAGACTTGAACCTGTCATCTCCAGGTTGCTAGGCAAAAGCTTTTCCACTGAACCATCTGAGTAGATCTGAGACAGAACAGTGTTACCACTGTGACAACTGGTTGAAAATAAAAAGGGCAACCACACATGTATGCGAACATCTTTTGCTTTATACCGACTGTTGGGCTTCAGCAACATGTAAATTGAGCAATTTCTTTTTCTTCAGTTTTATTCTTGAATAAAAGCATACTTGTTTTGTTATACCTTTTGTGAAAGTGTTTATTGGATAGTTGGGCTTTAGTTTTCACACATCCTATACTTCATGTCAATATTATATCATTATTACTACAACATATGCAAACATTTTTTGTTTTAGCTGTGTGTTCAACATTTCTTGCTTCACGTTTCCTCTGTCATTCTACTCTGTATATTTACACAGATCATTGTAGACATGGAACACACATGAAATGTAGCAGGCTGTGTTCTGCTAATCTTTACATTTGTAAAACCAAAGCTGGTCATTAGCACAGTGATAAGGAGTTATGAGATTCTTGGCATATCTCAGGAAAATTTAAGGATATCAGGAACCCATAAAAAAATTGTAAACTTCAGAAATTCTATTATTAAAACTTTACATCTCCTTGCCTTTAAAAGAGAAGGCTTTTTTGAGGTGTGTTTTTTTTCATGGGTGACAGCTTCTTTCTCCCCACTGGTCTATTCACAAGACTTTAAGAACCTGATAAAAGAGCTTGGTAAGAGACTAGTGAGAAACACTTACTGTAAGTGTGACTCTCACCGTTTGTTATGAAGAAACCAGCCCTTTTTGAAGCAGATTGTAACCCCACTCTTCTAAATTTTTAAATTTGCCCTTACATCCTCCCACCTCAACTGTTTATTTAATTAAGCTCTGATTACTCTATTACTTAAGCAAGGTAAGGACCCCTTCGAATGCTCCAGTGGTCACCTGTTACCACTGATGAATTCTAATGTCAAGTGGTTAGTAAAGATGCTTGCCTGTCAGCTGCAGCTGATAATTTCTAAACGGATTAATTCATACCAAACTGGTTCTATGAAGTCTCGCCTTGCAGCTAACAATATTCACAACTTGTTGCATGTCTCGTATATTGCTCTTACCCTTTCTCTGCCTGCTGCTATCTTGTCCCTACATATAGAGAAAGCATTTAACAGGTTGAATTGGTCCATTCTGTGGAATGTCCTGGCTAGAAGGGGTTTCAGCCCTGCCTTTATTAACAAGGTTCAGATCATTTATTCCTCTTCTTTTCCAAATCTTCTCACTAATGCCAACAACAACACCTCCACAATGCCTCGCCCTATTGCCACTGTGTTTTCCTAACAGTTTTTCCTGCCAGACAGGACAGTATAATTTTTCATGACTATCTCTTCTTCACTCACAGGACTATATCATTATAGTCACTATAGGACACTCATTTTGTAAACCACCTAGACAATACATCTATACTTGATGCCATCTTTAATGCAACTCCTTGTTTACATGTTGATTTTCTCTCAGTTGCATTACTGTAATTCTTTTCTGTGCAGTTCTTTTTTGAATTAGCCATAAGGCAGCTTATACTCTTGCATAAAATTATATCTGCCTTAAAGTATTATTAATAGGAGGAAAGTGATATGATGGTATACCATTTTCAATTAATTTTATTTTTTCATGGAATGAATTAATAACATGGCCAGTGACATTTAGTTATTGCCATGATAAGCTAAATGAGGAATAATTTATGTCATCTAAAGCTTTTTAACAAATCGATGCATCTATTTGTAATTGGTTGTTTCACAAGATTAAAAGTGCTTAGGTTTGATCTTTGTATTATGTTTTGTGGCCAACATGACCTCTGCTTCTGTCATAAAAGTAAACTGTGGTGATCAACATTAATTTCCATCAAGAAATCCATATGGATAATTTCTGATTTTTTAATGCATTTCTAATTTATAGCCACCCAAATGCAGTTAGCAAAATTGCTTTTAACAGAAGACAGCTTAACAGTCTTTTTATGACTCAAGTTTAATATTTTACCACAGATTTTCCTCCTGTCTATAATAGAATATGTATGTACAAATCACCTGTTTCAGAATGCTTCCTGATATTTCTAATCAAGCTTCATTAAAAATATTACAAATTTAACATATTTAAATAATCATTAAGTTTTATATTTATGAATAATTTATTTACATGTAGTGTCATTATAAATTATTACTTGCTCATTGAAACATTATTATAATATATACATTATTAAGAAAAACAATCATACGCCTAAATGTAATCATTATTTTACAATCAGAATTGTACAATTAAAAATATGCAATATTAATAAATTAACATCAACCTCACTTTAATTCATTAAATATTTTGATAAAGCGCAATACATACCATTACCAATATGGAATAGTTGAATATGAAATTCTATGCAATTCATGCAAACTCAAAAAGAGCAAATAAGATGCATACATTTGCATAAAGCTGAATCCTGTCCAGGTTCACCACTAAAGCTTTATCTGATCCTAGATTATCTCACAACTCACCTAGTTTAATATTAGCTACAAACTTAACCAGCAAGCTAAATACATTTTTCTTGATCATTTATAGTATATAAAAGATTAGTAGATATAGTATTAAAAGAACAGTACCAGCACAGGCCTCATTGGGACACTATTTTTAACATGACTTAATTCTAATAAGGTTCCTTGCACCATGACCTTTAAGGGAGTTTTGTAATTATCTACACACTACCTTGATCTCCTGCTTCTTTTGAATGTAAGCATCTCATGTAGTATTTTATAAAAATCTTTCTGAAAAGCAAGAAAAACAATATCATACACAACTCTCTGATTATATGCTTTTGTTTCTTTCTCATAGAATTTCAATATTTTAATGAAAATTTCTAAACCTGTACTATTCACTAATACTCATGCTTCTGCCATGCGATAGTCAATCTTTTCCTTAATAACTGCTTGCATTATTTCACCAATAAGGAATGTTAAGCTTACAGGCCTATAATTAATTTAATCAGCCCAATCACCACTATTATATAATAGGAAAACATGTGCAAGATTCCAGTTTATGGATTATTGAGAAATACTGTACATGTCAATACTTTGTTTATGTACCCAGTAAGCTCCTTAAGCACTCTAGCATAAATGCAATTTTGCTGTAGGGATTTCGATGATTTCAGCATTTTTAATCTAAGCAATATGTACCTCTCTAAAATTTGCAAATCATTGAGTACCTCAGGTCAACACTCCAACCCTCACTTGTGTAATCCTTCCTGATATAGCATAGATGCAATGCAATCAGAGGCTGCTGGGATTACAAGGCACTATCTGTACCACTGCACTAAAAGAAATCTTTGTTAGCCTCTGGAAGATTTGGCCACTTAGCTGTGATGGTACTTGTACAGCATCAAGACTTTCTGAGCCTGCACATGTGCATTAGATCAATAGAACAATCTAGACGAGAACAGGCCATTCAGCCCAACAATGCTCACCGATCCTATCCAATAAATTCTTCCAAAATAACATCAAATTACACCATTTGGTAACTTATTCCATGTGTCTATTTTTCTCTGTGTAACAAAAAGCTTCCTATTCTTTGTGCAAAGTTTACCCTTAACAAGTTTCCAACTGTATTAACTGTGTTATTGACAAACTAATTTTAAAGTAACAGTCTCAATCCACTGTGTGCTTTCCTATGGACTTTTTTCCAATGTTACTATGTCCTTTCTGTATCCAAGAGACCAAAACTGCACACAGTAGTCCAGGGGCCTCATGCATAACGCCGTGTGTAGAATTCACACTAAAACATGGCGTACGGACAAAAGCGGAAATGTTCATACGCACAAAAAAATCCAGATGCATAAATCTGTGCGTTCTCCAACTTCCACGTTCTTCCACTATATAAATCCCGGTCAGCATGAAAAGTAACGCACGTGCACGCGCCTGCTGTCCCGCCCCAAACTCCTCTCAGAATTACGCCTCTTTGAAAATGCAAATCAATATAAATAGCCCTTAAACTCAGCGTTCTGCGAAAAGGCAATGGCAAAAGCACGGGGGGAAATAGAAGAATTTCAGCGAATACCAAGTGGAGGTAAGGAAAAACGTAGTATTTGTTGGTTTAAACAGTGGTATAAACAACAAAAGGAAGTTGATCAAGTGACATAGAGTGTGAGAAAAACTCGAAAGCTCAAGTTCACAAAGTCACACAGTGCCCGAAATAAAAAAGAAAACACAACAATACAAAAGCTTATTAGGGTACAGAGAAAAGAAAAAAATAGGGACACAGTGGGAAAAAAAACCTCGAAATGTCAATTTAATCTTGAAATTTCCATTTTAATCACGTAGTTTATTTTGTCATTAAAGTAGAACATCATAAACTTCATCTTTAAATCGTTTAATTTACTAGTTTCTCAAATACCATCGTAACTAAAGTAGCATGTTAACTGCTTTGTTTTGTATGTGTTCTTCTATGTGCTCAATGTGTGTGAATCACTATGTGCTTCTTAAACAGGCTTGCTCTTTCTCCAACAGGACACAGAATCCATTAAATTCATAATTTTACAGCTCTTTGAATAATTTAAATACTGAGATGTATACTTGATATCATTTTCATGATGATAGGAATTAAAGCATGCTATTAAACATGGGAACATGGTGGTGCAGTGATAGTGATGGGCTGGCGCCCTGTCTACAGATTGTCCCTATCTCCCGCAAGATGCTTGCGCTACCTTCGATGAAATAATTTATTGTAGCAGCACTGTCTCTTTCAAACATACTAACCCCCAATTCATGTCCTTCCTTTTCTTTTTCAAATACCCAATCTCCACACAATCAGCTCTGTAATAGATATAAAACCATCTGTAAGCTGAGAACGCCAATTCTTCAAAACTTTTAAGGAACAATGAAATATCTTCGTAGTACATGTTTGATTATTTTATTTATCTATCCTTCCAGTGTCGCGCCAGCCCCAGCAAGAATACAGCATGAGGCAGGAACAATCCGTGAATGGGGCGCCAGCTCCTTGCTAGCGCTGCGACACCATGTCATCACATGCTTAATTATTAACTATATAGATTATTTAAATGAAGTTAATGTTTTATCTGTATAATGTAATAAACATATTTTGCTGCATTTCATCTTAAAAATTATATAGTCATCGTATGTAAATATGCGCTAAACTGGCTATGGTTGTGCAATATTATAACTGTATTGCAAGTTTACAGTGAGGTGATTGTACTTATAAGTACAAACAATTCTACAAGGAGCACTTGATGGACTGATTGATTGCGTTTATAGTTCTTGGGATGAAACTGTTTTCTGTACCGTGAGGTCAGAAGGCTCTGAAGGATTTGCTGTATGAGAGCAGTTCAAATAGGCAGCATGGCTGAGGCAGTGTGTGCTAGATGCTGTATACCGATAATTCTCTTTCCGATCAGCTGCTTTAGAGCTGTGATTCCACACTAAGATACAGTGAAATAAGGACTCCGAGTGATGCAGTGAAAGTAATATGAAGAAAGATGATCTGGTGTGGCAACCCCTAAAGGGAGCAGCTGAAAGAAGAAGAAGAAGAAGGTGCAGTGAGAGTAACAATGCTAAAGCAGCTGTGGTATTTGGAATAGTTTGGCTATTCCGTGGACCATTATATTGTTACAGGTTAATTACAATCAGATGTCTTAAATTGATAAACAATATGCGGTTAATTTCAGCGTATATGATAAAGCTGTGTCAGGGATGTGGATCTAAAAAAGAAAGGGAAACCACACAGAACAGCAGCACTGATTTGATGCTGGGTGCCGCCAGTTTGCAAAACCGAGCAGAAAGCTTGCGTACACCAAACATTTAGCTGGCGTGAAAATGTGCATGGTTTTTCGTCACGTTTAGGTTTTATAAATGGAAATGGGAGTACGCAACATTTTTGTGCATATGCACCGTTTATACAAGAGGCACCAGGTGAGGTCTAACCAGTGACTTATAAAGGTTCATCAAAACCTCCTTGGACTTGTACTCTACACCTCATGCTATACAACCTGACATTCTGTTAGTCTTCCTAATGGTTTCTGTCAAGTCCACTACAACTCCTAAATCCCTCTCATAAGGTGTACTTACATTTTTCAGACCTCCCACAATTACTGACATTAAAATTCATCTGCCACAAATCTGTCCAAGCCTGTATGCTATCCAAGTCCCACTGTAATGATTTAATGGATTCCAGATTATCTGCCAATCAACCTATAATGACATCATCTGCAGACTTAACCAGTTTGTTAATTATATTCCCATCCAAATCATTTATATATATTAAAAATAGCAGCTGTCCTATCACTAACCCCTATGGAACACCATTCTTAACATCAGCCAATTCTGATAAAGTTCCTCGAATCATCACCCTCTGCTTCTAGTCTCTGAGCCATTTCTGCACCCATCTAAAAAAATCACCCTTAACTTCCACTTCTTTCAGTTTGATGCCTAACCTCTTATGTGTCACCTTATCAAATGCCTTCTGAAAGTCCAGATAAATAACTTTGATCATATCCTTTTGTTGCTTCCTCATAGAATTCCAGCATGTTAGTAAATGATTACCTCCATCTTCCAAACCCATGCTGTACTGTGCTGCTCAATCTTATCCTTAATAATTCTTTTCATTAATTTTCCTGTGATGTACACTAAGCTTACTGGCCTATAGTTGATGAATTTGCCCGGTCACCTATGGGATAATAGTTGCCATTTTCTAGTCCTTTGAAATTTTCCCAGTGTGCAGTAACTTCCTAAAAATATGTCACAAGGGTTTACTCGCTAACCTCCCTAAGAACTTGAGGGTAAATATGAGGGACGTTCAACTCCATAAATAATAATTAGATGTAATGTGTGGTAATGACTATGAGTCAGGCCATTGACAATCTGGTAAAACTCTACTGAATTTAACAAATAAGTAAAATATTTGCTAAAAGTGTCAGTTTTCAAATCCATGTGTATATTAAAATCCTCAATCAGCACTATATGGTCATAATTTATGGCTAAATCGGATAAAAGTCTGCTAAATTCAGTCAGAAAATTTAATATAGCCCCAGTGGTCTGTATATTAGTACTACAATTGTGCTGGAATCTGTTTTAATATCTAATACAAGAGGTTCAAAGGATGTATATTTGCCTACATTTTTTGAGGTGGTTTGTAGTTCATCACATAGAATCATCCCAAGGCCACCTCCCTGACCAGTATCTTTGTGTGGGGATTGTGTGTGTGTGTGTCTAATTTATATTTGTACATAGATGTAATATAGGTTTAAGTACTGTAAATATATTTGTGCTGTTTGTAAATAGGGTAATTTTCTGTTTCTTTTCCTTGCTTGCTTTCTTTCTTTGCTGTTTCGCCATTTTCTGGGGAGTGTATTACAGTAATCCCTCGCTACTTCGCGGTTCTCTTTTCGCGGATTCACGACTTCGCGGATTTTATATGTAAGCATATCTAAATTCATAACGCGGATTTTTCGCTGCTTCGCGGGTTTCTGCGGACAATGGGTCTTTTTACTTGCTTCCTCAGTTGGTTTGCCCAGTTGATTCCATAAAAGAGATGCTATTGGCGGATGGCTGAGAAGCTACCCAATCAGAGCACGCAGTTAAGTTCCTGTGTGCTGCTGATTGGCTCAGCGACGGAGTATTGCATTAACCAGGAAGTCTCATCTCACTCATTCATCATTAACGTGCTAATGCTTCAGGGGCCATGTCCAAGCACCAACAGAAGATGCAAATGATTGCAGAAAAGGTAAAAGTTTTGGATATGTTGAAGGAAGGGAACAGCTACACCGCTGCAGGACATCAATTCTTTTTATTTAAAAAGGAGGAAAAGCATATAAGATCTACAGTTGCAGTGTCCTTTAACCAGGGTGCAAAACGAGTTGCAAGTGGACGTGATAAGGCAGTAGTCTGGATGGAATCTGCTTTAGGAATCTTTGCAACAAGGTCGACGACGTCATGACCGCCTACAAGCTGCTACGTGTACTTCGCTATACAGTAAGTGTAAACTTATCTACCGATTTCATATTGCTTAGCAGTTGTCCCTGTTTTTAATAGAGTAAATGGTGGGTTGTAAACAATACAGGGAGGGTTTAAAAACGTCCAAATACATATTATAATAAATAATTAAATAAATATAGTGTCCCTACTTCGCGGAAATTCAGTTATCATGGTCGGCCTTGGAACCTATCTCCCGCGATAAGTGAGGGATTACTGTATAGTGTTTAACGGGGTGGCATATTAATTAGGGTTTGTGTAGTTATAGATTTGACAAGGATTTAAAGGGTGTTTATTGTTTTGTTTGATTTATAATATATTCTTTTTTGATTGTTTAAAGAATTGTTGGGGTGATTATTTCCTTTGTATAAATTCATAAAAGACAACTCCAGATGAGAAAATCAAATTGGGGCTGAGTTTCGGTTGGGTTCCCGTACTTAATAGAATTAATTTCCCTAAGAGTAGGAGATTTTTGTGTGTGCTGGGCTCCTCGTTCAACTTAAGAGGAACGCGCTACACCTTGATAGTAAGAGAGATGAAGAAAACAGCTTTGCGTCTTTCTACTTTTTAACTGCGTCGAGCTATAAATGTGAAGACGAGACCGCCTTCAGCGACGAGGGGTCGTAAGAACAAAGTGGACACTGGGAGGCGCGGAATGTCAGGCTTTTCCTCTGGGTCAACAGCTTCGCAGTTTCGGGCAGCGTCCTCTCTTCTCACACTGTTTGTCACACTTCAAGTGCCCCGTCGGCTCCTGGGACAGTGGAAATCTTTGCGAATAAGTGTAATCAGTGCTATCGAACCGGGACTCTCTTGGTAAATTGCGGTGCACGGCTACTTACTGTCCTGTAAGATGAATTCGGGTCACTAAAACCCCCCAACATTCAAGGTTGCTTTTGTGATGCATTCTTTTTTAGAAAATGGAGGGTTTACATCTAAAAAGATGTACCGACCTCTTTATGTTAAGTATTAGACTTGGGAATTTTTTGGACCTTCTGCCTGTTAAGCACGGAAAGGCAGCGTCCACATTTCTCACAATAATTTTTCGCTTAAATCACAGGCACATAGTGCAAGGTTGTCAAGCAGGTAGTTTGCCCGAAACCACTGCAGTAGTACTCAATGTATCTTTACTTCTTAAATGTTAATGTTTGACTGTTTAATAATTTATACACTTCTTATATCTTCTTCAAATTCTTTTATCAAAATGTTTTACTACTTAATTAATATTTATATAATTTCTATTTATTGTAAATGCTATTTATTTGTTCAAAAATAACATTGGTAATTAACAAACTTATTATACTACATTTTAGATTTTTTCCCTTGTACTCAGTGAGCGAAGCCACTGGGTAATCAGCTAGTGAAATATAAAGTAGGGGTGTAAAAAAAGTAAATAAAATGACACAACACAAAGTAAACACACAGTCTGATTGGAGCCAGGAAAACAACAAAAAAATTAGTTATCTGTTTCCTGCTGAGCCAGGACAAAAAATTGGATCAAAATGAGTGACCCCGAGATACGGCATATATTCAGGAACATATAAGATATGCCGGGGGAAATGAAAGTCCTAAAGAAGCAAGTAAAGTTGTAGGCTTTAATGGAACAAATGGCTGTGGCAGTGAATCATTTAACACAATTCCTTGTCTAATCCAGCTCCAGGTTACAGCCACCATAGCGAACTTCAAATCTATCATCTGATTCATTTTGCAGGAGACCTTAATGAATGTCAGGGTTTCCTCAATCAGTGCTGCATGGGTTTTGAACCACAACCTAAAATGGATGTAGATAATCGAACATGTATATTGTTTATTAAATCCCTGCTTGATAAAAGAAATCTCCTCAGAGGGCATCTGTGATGTACAATAGTAACAACCAATGCTGTTTCTCTTTGAAACTGTTTGTTCTGTTATATTTGAACCTTTTGTGAAAGTGTTTATTTGATATTTGGAATTCAGGCTTAACACATTATACACTTCATGTCTACATTTTGTCAATTATTACTAAAACATGAAAAACGTTTCTGTTTTAACAATGTGTTTATTGTACATAGACTGTTGTAGACACGGAACACACATGAAATGCATGTGTTCCAAATAACGATATAGTATTTATAAAAGGTGTCATTTTGCTTGACTTCTCACTCTATACAACTCCAAGCAACTGACATGCAGGCAAACAGACTTGAGCTGAGAAAACTGTGCAGTGGTGGGGGATGTGATAGCAGGCTGCTTGCTGCTTATCAACACATTTACAGGACAAAAGACGCTGATGGAGAGGTGTGAAGCGATTTATGGTGGGACGGATCTACAAGTTTTTTCATAGGTTCTGGTAATTCTAGTGTTAAGCAGTTGTATAAACAAAAAAAGGACGTTGATCAAAAGTTCAAGTTCAGAAAGTCACATAGTGCCCAAAATAAAAGAGAAGTTGTCAGATATCAAAGTTGCCGTGAAAAAGCAAGTCATAGCCCACCGTCTGAGTGTCATATGGAAGCTTATTAGGGTACAGAGAAAAGAAAAAAAAATAGGGACACAGTGGGAAAAAAAGCTCAAAATGTCAACTTTAATCTTGAAATTTCCACTTTAATCACATAGTTTATTTTGTCATTAAAGCAGAATGTCATAAACTTAATCTTAAAATCTTTTAATTTACTAGTTTCTCAAATCCCATCCTAGCTAAAGTAGCATGTTAAATGCTTTGTATTCTGTGTTTTCGTCTATGTACTCTATGTGTGCGAATCACTACTTGCTTCATAAACGTGCTTTCTCTTAAGCCGACAGGACACGAAATATATTACATTCATAATTTTACAGCTCTCTGAACAATTTGAATACTAAGATTTATACTTCATATCATTTTTATGATAAAATGAATTAAAGCATGTATTAAACATGGTGCAATGGTAGCAATGTGCTGGCCCCCCGTCCAGAGATTGTTCCTGCCTGCTGCAAGATGCTTTCTGTGCCATGTGTGACCCTCGATAAAATAATTTATTGTAGCAGTACTATCTCTTTCAAACATACTAACCCCCAATTCCTGTCATTCCTTTTCTTTCTCCAAGTAACCAATCACCATACAATCAACTCTTTAATAAATGTCAGGCCATCTGTAATCTTAGAATACTGATTCTTCAAAACCTTTAAGGAACATTGAAATATATTCATAGTACATGTTTAATTTTTCCATCCATCTATCCATCCAGTGTCGCGTCAGTCCCAGGAAGAATACAGCGTGAGGCAGGAACAATCCCTGAACATGGCACTGGTTCATCACTGTCAACCGTGTCCCCATGTTTAATAACAGTATATATTATTTAAATGAAGCTAAAGATTCATCTGTATAATATATATACTTTACTGCATTTCTTCTGAAAAATGATATCAAGAGCTCCAAGAAGATAACGCCTGGAAATCTAAATCGACTTAGAAGCCAGTCGTCATCATCTGTAAATACGTGCTCTTCTCTATTGAATTGAATTGATTTCCTTTTTATTATTGTATAGTAGAATAAGATTCAATATGCAAATCCTCCATAAACTTATTTTCCTATAAAGTGGTAAAATAACAACAAAAACAATAACAAAAACAACAATAGTAATAATAATAGTAATAATAATAATAATAATACAATAAAAAAATGAAAAATATACAATATGAAAGCATAAGTGGCTCAGGTTGTGCAATATTACAACTGTAATGCAAGTGTACAGTGAGGAAGTTGTACTTGTAATTACAAACAGTTCGACCGGGAGCACTTGATATACTGATTGAGTGTGTTTATATCTCTTGGGATGAAACTGTTTCTGAACTGCAAGGTTTGTGCAGGAAAGGCTCTGAAGCGTTTGTCGAATGGGTGAAGTTCAAATAGACTGTGTGTCAAGAGTGAAGAGAATTATCAGGATACAGCTTCTAGCGCACGCTGCCTCAGCCATGCGCAATCTACAGTAGAACTTTCCGACCAGCTGCTGTAGAGCTGTGATTCCATACTCAGATGCAGTGGGTTAAAATACTCAGTGGTGCAGTGAGAGCAACATTGCTAAAGCAGCTATAGTATTTGGAATAGTTTGGCCATTCCGTGCACTATTATGTGGTTACTGGTTGATTACAATCAGAAGCCTTAAACTAAAAAACGATATGCGGTTAATGTCAGTGTATTTGTTAAAGCCAAGTCAGAGATGGAATCTAAAAAATTAAGGGAAGCCACCCAGGAATAGTAGCACTGTTTTGACGCTGGGTGGCAACAGTTTGCAAAACCGAACCAAAAACTTGCTTACACTATGGTTTGAGCTGGCATGAGAATGTGCGTGGCTTTACGCCAAGTTTAGTTTTTATACATCACACATCAGGGTTGGTAGGGTGGAAACTAGTCAAACCCTGTACAAATCATTTTTTGTAATTTCTTGTTTGGTTAACAAAATTGTCACCGATGCTCTGATAGACTTGGGGACTGCTGGAAATTTTATTAGTTTCTCCATGATTGAATGTTTAAATATTACCCTATTGTCTCTTTATTATAAACCCCGAGGCTCTTCTGTGGATGTCCAGCCCAGTGCCTCTGGGCATTTAGACTATGCTACAACCCTGCTGTCAGTCAAAGTGGGAAGTTTTCACAAAGAAAAGACTTTTTTTTGTTATTCAGCCTCCTTTGCCTCAAATAATCCGTGAATACCTCTCTCTGGTTGTACAAGCACAATTTTGTTCTTAACTTGGAAAATAAAGAAATCGTGTAATAGAACTTGTACTGTGTTCAGAATTGTTTGAGAACTGTACCCAACACAGTCATTTGTAATACTATATCAATGCACCGTCTAAATATTGAGAGTATATTGATGTGTTTAAAATTCAACAGGCACTAGTGTTACCACCACACCAGCACTATGATTGTGCTATTGATTTAATTCCAGGGGCTCCTTTACCTAAAGCAGGGGTCCCCATCTCCAGAAGTTAATTAGCAGCAAAAACGGGTCACTAATTAAGAAAAGGGTTAGAATGAAAACAGGCAACCACTGCGGCCCTCCAGGACTGGAGTTGCGCACCCCTGACCTAAAGGGAAAGTTTATGCCTTATCATGATGGCCAGAACAAGAAGCTATGGAAAAATATATCACTGAAAATTTGCAGAATGGTTTTATAACACCGTCCAATATTCCTAAAGGAGCTGGCTTCTTTTTTTGTTGTGAAAAGGGAATGGGGGTCTTTGACCCTGTATGGATTTCAGGGAGCTAAATAGAAGTACTCTTAAAAGGAATTGCACTTTACCACTTATATCTTCTATTGTGAATGAAGTTACTGGTTCTACAGATTTTTCAAAATTAGACTTAAGAACTGTTTATAACCTTATTCAAATTCAGAAGGGGAAAGAATGAAAAATTGCCTTTAATATTACAACCAGACATAATGAATACAGAGTAATACTACATGGATTAACCAACACTCCAGCCATTTTCCAGTCCTTTGTAAATTACATTTTTAGAAATTTATTGGGAAAGTGTGTATTTAGCGCAGTAAGAATTCACCTAAATAAAAAAAAATAATGGACACTTTTATTCTTTAGTTGTCCAAAGCAAGGATATCTTTATTGACATACACAGACCCTAGCTGCAATGTTCATATGTGTATGTGTGTGTGTGTGTGTGTGTTTTGCTTATTTGCAGACAAAACTATCACACAATTTGCATGAGCTATAGCGATTCAAACCTTTGGTTATTATGTATCTCATAAATGCTGATTAGACTCTATAAACAAACAACTCTATTTTCGGATAAACACCATATCCTTGAGAAACCTGCAATCCATTTCGTACTATACCTGTCAAACCCAAAGAAGCTGACATAAGCTAAAGTCTGTTTCATTTCCTTCTATTTAGATTTAAACTAATTAAGTAAATAAAGATATATAAGCATGGTTGTTAAGTATAAAAGATGATATATATTTAAAATAAAATTTCACTAGCTTGAGAATCTTATCTATCTATTAATTATTACTATGCTAAGCACTGCCAACTTAATGATGGAGACCTGTTAGGTGTGCTATTCACAAAAATAAGATTAAATTAGTATTTTTCCTATTATTATGTTGCTACAAATAGCATGACAAACTTTGATTTTGTGACCCACTGCACCTGCACACAGGCCCCTCGGGGGATCCCAGAATTTCCTGAATAGTCCCAGAATTTTACAACCAGACCCAAGAATATACATACTTGATATTTTGATTTTGTTTGAGGATTTAACCACTCTTGTTAAATATATTAAGGAGACATTTTAACATTATACCCCTGGTTTATTGTATTAAGGCTTACTAAGCTTATCCAGGGCTGCTGTTTAACATCATTCCCTGGGTTTACTCTCTCAACACTGTTTAAAATGATATTTTATGCTTATAGTATTTGGAGTGTATTGCCAATAGATATCTCTATTTTAATACTTATACACTGCTGCTGGTGGGCTTGTTTTGTTTTGGACATGCTCTGTTTCTAGTCAGAGGACTGTGACTTTGTGAATTCTGATCTAGCCTCACATAACAATGTAACAACAGGCTTCATGGCATTAACTCCTAGGAAAATTGGAAATTAAAGTAAAAGTAAATCTTAAGTTAAGACTACAAAATGACAACAAAAGCTCAGAAGCAATGTCTCCATGACCAAACAGTTAACTTTGTGAGCTGGAATGTTAAAGGTCTGAATCACGAATTAAAGAAAAAGAAATTATTCTCTCACCTAACAGGTGTAAACACTAAAATAATGTTTTTACAGGAGCTCCACTTATTAAGCAAGGATTAGTTTCAGCTGCACAGAGACTGGATTGGCCAAATATTCCATTCCAGCTTTACAAAGAAAACTAGAGGTGTGGGGATTCTTATACATAGAACTTTCTCATTTGTAGTATCAGATGTAATATCTGATCCTGAAGAGAGATATGTGATCGTCATGGGTAATTAATTTAACTGTAAAGTGATTCTGATAAATATCTATGCACCCAATGTGTATGATAGGGCCTTCATCCAAAACGTATTTGCATCCATTCCCAATGTGAACACTCATAAAATTATAATGGCTGGGGACTTGAACTGTGTTTTAAATTCAGACCTAGACAGGTCTCCTGACATCTAACACTGCAAAGACAATTACATAGTTTGTAACTGATCAGACCCCTGGAGATTTCTAAACCAAAACTCAAGAGCATATTCATTCTACTCACCAGTGCATCATTGCTACTCAAGAAATGATTATTTCTCTATAGATAACAATTTCTTGCCTACAATTAAATCTTGTAAGTATGACACTATAGTTATATCCGACCTCACCCCTCTTTGATCATGGAGCTAAAATCATTATGCCCCCACATACTCATCTCGCAGCTGCTTAACCCACTTTTATTAGCAGATGAGAACTGTACAGAATTTATATCCAAGGAAATTGATTTTTTTTTGAGACAAATACATCCTCAGAGGTTTCTGCAGGAATACTCTAGGAAACACTGAAGGCTTTCTTGAGAGGACAGATTATCTCATATCTTTCCCACAGAAGTAAATTGGAAACCAAGAAAGCATGAGTGCTAATCAGTGAAATTACCAGAATAGATCAATAACATACCATGTGTCCAAATGTGACACTTCATAGGAAAATACAGGCTCTGCATTCAGAACTCAACCTCTTGACAACTAAAGAAACAGAACTTCTTATTTTTAAATCAAGACATCATTAATATGAATATGGAGAGAAAACTAATAAGCTTAGCTCAACAAATCCACAAGCAGGAAGTTCGCAATGCAATCCCAGCAATCACCAACACAGATGGAGACAAAATCATTCACCATAAAAATATAATGCACACATTTAGAGACTACTATGTAATTATATTCTAATGTGTTTAAAGAAGACAAGACACAACCTAATGCATTTCTGGATGCATTGCAAGATACCACAACTAGATATTCTCAGTGCAGAGGTTATTGGCTAAACCTCTGGCACTATCAGAATTACTAGATGCTATAAATTCACTTCAGAGTGGGAAAGTAGCAGACCCAGATGGCTACCCTGACGAATTTTATAAAAAAATTCTCAATTAAGCTACCTCACCTTGTATTAGCAACATTTACAGAAGCTAGAGACAATAAAATTCTACCTCAAACTTTTCGCCAAACATTAATTACCATCTTTCCTAAGCAAAATAAGGACTTATTATAATGTGCATTATACAGACCAATTTCTCTTCTGAATAATGATGTTAAGATCCTCCTCAAAGTCTTAGCTAGAAGGATTGAGAAAGTGCTTCCTTCTGTAATATCACAAGACCAAACTGGATTTATTAACACTAGAATTACCAGAGTCTATGAAAAAACTCGTAGATCTGGCCCACCTTAAAACCGTTCTCATCTCTCTTTTGTCTTCTAAATGTGCCGATTAAGACGAGCAGCAAGTAGCTGGCAATTCCATCCCCCACCGTCGCAGAACGTTCACTAAGTTTTCCCAGCTCATGCCTTGTTTGATTATGTGGGAGTGACTGAACTGCTGGAGTTTTAGAATGGAAATAATAGATCGTTACTTGGAATACATGCATTTCATGCGTGCTCCGTTTCTACAGTAATCTGTGTAAACACATTGCTAAAACAGAAACTTTTTCATATTTTAGTAATAAATGTTGCAAAATGTAGGCATTGTAGGTAGAATGTGTGAAGCCTGAAGTCCAAACATCAAATAAACACTTTCATAAAAGGTTCAAGAATGCTACAACACTTTCCGTGGCTTAACGCTAAGATTTGTTGACTTGGACCACAGCAACCCTGCTGTGCTACAGAGACGCGAGTTCGATTCCCAGCTTTGGAGAAAGTGTTTTTTTTTTTCCTCAAACGGACATAAAATTTATAAATTGGTATGCACTGTAAATCGTTAAGTTTAAAATGTTGATCGAGGTTATTTCTGTTGATTAATTCATGCTTTTTACTTAGAGTCAGAACAGGAGCTTGTTCAGCTTATTCAGCTTCCGATCTGACTCAAACAGTGCCAGTATAACTTCACACTCAACCTGACCCTGTTCACTTTCAAATAATATTGCGTTACTTCAACGATGTTTTCTGGTTGGTAGTATTCACATCATAAAATGATTTCTTCAAAACGTCACATATATTTGTCTCTTTCTTTTTTAAAATGTGCATTGTAGCACGCAGCAACTGGCCACCTGCATGTTCTTGCGCACACTGAATAAGACAGCACTATATGCAATCATCAGATTCAAATGTTAACAGTTAACAGTTATATAGCACGGAATGGAAATCAGCAGTTCTTAGTATTGCACCATGCAAGCTGTCATATCAGCCGCCTACTGTAACTTGCTTTCTTTTTTCTTCGGTTATAGTCTTGAATAAAAGTGCACTTGTTTTGTTATACTTTTTTATCAAAATATGTTCCTGTGTTTGAGCTACATGGGCATGCTCAAAAAATACACGTACAATGCCATGAAAAGTGCACGCAGACACTTCAGTTCGCAAGCATTGGTACGACAATGCAGTCACAAGTACACTGCAGAGCTATAGCGCGTATTTATGTGAAAACAGCAGTGTCAGATGGGGAGTGTCTGATGATTGCATATAACGCTGAAGTTACTACTCTTTGCTATGCTTTCCTCTGCATGTCCTGGAGTACAAAAGAAACAGCATACAGCAACATGTGGAGACTGGCAAGATTGTGGGGAAAAAAAATATGTGGTCATATGTATCGTGATACACTGCAGAGCTATAGCGCGTCTTTATGTGAAAACAGCAGTGTCAGGTGGAGGGGTTAGGGAAGGATCCTGAACGCGACAGAGAATGAAAAGTGAATTAAAAAAAAACAAAAACAAAGCTAACCTTTGCAAATATCATAAATTACACCGGCTGTTACAGACTGAAATCAAATGTATCTTTTTATTCTAAAATAAAATAAGAACACTTCACTTCTCAAAAGGGAGTCATGCCGGATCGAACTTGTGACCTTCTGATTGCCAGTCAGCAACTGATACTATTGCGCCACAGCAGAAGTCAGAGTAAATGAGTGTCAATGTCGCACACTAAGGCGGCTTTTTTTTGGCGGTGGCTTTATTTTTTGTACCTTTTGTGAAAGTGTTTCTTTGATATTTGGACTTCAGGCTTTATACATTATATAGTTTATGGCTACATTTTGTCATTTGTTAGTGAATATAAAAAACATTTCTGTTTTAAAAATGTGTTTACACAGATTACTGTAGAAACGCAACACACATGAAATGCGTGTGTTCCAAATAACGATTTATTATTTCCACTCTAAAACTCCACTTCACTCCCAGATAATCAATCAAGGCATGAGCTGGGAGAAGTTTGTTTACATTCTAAGTAGGTGGGGGATGGAATAGCCGGCTGCTTGCAGCATGTCTTTATCAGTACATTTAGATGACAAAAGACACTGGCGGAGAGGTGAGAATGGTTTTATGAAGCGATTTAAGGTGGGCCGGATCTACAAATTTTTTCTTAGGCTCTGGTAATTCTAGTGTTAAAGGCAGACACTTAGCTTCCTATCTTCAACGCCTGTTTAATGTAATATATTCACCCACAAAGTCTAACACCCAGGAGATTTTATTATCATTGGATGGAGAAAAAGCATTTGAAATGGTTGAATGGAACTACCTTTTCACTACATTGGAGAAATATGGGTTTGACCCGAACATTTGTGCATGGATCAAACTACTGTGTACCAGTCCAGAAGCTTCAGTTTGTATTAATATATTATTATGAATATATTATTTCAATATTATTTCAGACTACTTCAAAATAGAACATGGTACTAGACAAGGATATCCCTTGTCACCACTGCTTTTTGCAATTACCATTGAGCCACTGGCAGTTCACTGTCGAAATGCTTATGAGGTAAAGGGGATTATCAGAGAAGGACTTGAATAGAAAATTTCTCTATATGCAGATGATATGGTACTGTATACAGTATATCTGATCCACAAAATATTGTGCCT
The DNA here is from genome assembly GCF_900747795.2 of Erpetoichthys calabaricus. Classification (NCBI taxonomy): domain Eukaryota; kingdom Metazoa; phylum Chordata; class Cladistia; order Polypteriformes; family Polypteridae; genus Erpetoichthys; species Erpetoichthys calabaricus. The sequence goes on from NC_041411.2 coordinate 53,028,931, forward strand.
GCAGTCCTAACAGCACTAACAGAATTTCAAAAGATTTCTGGTCTCAGAGTTAATTTGAATAAAAGTGTGCTCTTTCAGTGAATTTTCAAGCACACAATATTAGATTGGACACCTTCTCATTTATCATCGCAGATCAGTTTAAATACCTAGGGGTAAACATCAAAAGTAAACATAAAGCTCTTAACCAACAAACTTTTGCTCTCTGCATGGAAAAAATGAAGCAAAACTTGCATAGATGGTCTACCCTTCATCTCACTTTAGCTGGAAGAAAGATGAATATCCTTCCTAAGCTTCCTTTTTTATTTCAAAACATTCCAATATACATCAATAAATCATTTTTTAAGAAATTAGATACAACTATAACCTCATTTATTTGGAATTCAAAACATCCACGTATCCAAAGGGCGACCCTACCAAGACCTAATGCAGAAGGTGGCATTGCTCTACCTAACATTTATTTATATTACTGGGTGGCAAATATACAAGCTATAAAAACCTGGACATTGTCCGCAATAGAAATAAAATCTTGCAGTACTTCTTTGTATTCCTTGCTTTGTACCCCAGTAAGTACAAGTTATCAGCAATATACTAACAACCCAATTGTGCTTCACTCAGAATATGGAAGTAATGTAGGAAGTATTTAAGATAGAGAAGCTTTTATCCGTGGTACCTCTTTTTGTGGTATGAAATTTCACAGGCAGGTTTAGCTATGGATAATACCAAGAGTACTGCTATTCTGGAGTGGAGACCACCTGAGAGTGTTAAACACTTCTAGAAAATAGTTGGTTTTTCCAATTATTAGAGACAGTTTATTAAAGACTTTAGTTATGTTATAGCCCCTATAACCCCCTGACAGATGCGGCGAAGGAAAATACCTCGTTCAGCACCCTTGATGGACACTGGCAGTACTGTTTCCAACCCTTTGGGCTGCATGGGGCTCCCACGACTTTTCAGCAGTTGGTTGACAGACTGTTTCAGTTCTATAATGTCTATAGTGCTGCTTATCTGGATGATATAGTTGTGTATTCCAGCACCTGGGCAGAATAGCTACTCCAGATCACAGGAGGTCCTCTGTACCATCCACAGAGCTGGCCTGTGAATCAACCCCCAGAAGTGTTATTTTAGGCTGACTGAGGCTAACTACTTAGGCTATGTGGTAAGGGGAGGACACATCAAACCTCAGTGGTCCATAGTTGCTGCTATTTGTGACTGGCCCTGGCCGTAAACCAAGTGTCAGGTACAGGCTTTCCTGGGATTGGCGGGGTACTACCGGACACTCGTCCCCCGTTTCTCCGAGAGGGCTGCGCCTCTTACCTGCTTGACAAGGACAACAGCCCCCAGCCCTTATGTCCACTCTGATATTGTTGTCCCCTAAGTTTTCTCTACCCTTTATTCTCCAGACCGACACCATGGACACCAGCTTCAGTGCCCTGTTGAGCCAAGTCATCAGCGGAAACAAACACCCCATCATGTATCTCAGCTGGACACTGCTGGACTGGGAGACGCGATACTCATCAATTGAGCGGGGGGCCTTGCTATCAAGTGCAGCCTCACTACTACCTTCTGGAGTTTACCTTTGTGGCAGATCACGCCACCCTGCAGTGGATGTCAACCCATCGCAAATCCAATCCCTGGATCACCTGGTGGTTCCTAGCACTGCAACCCTATAAATTCAAAATAGTGCGCCAGTGTGGTTCCCTTCCTGCAAACGCCAACACCATCTCCCGGGCTCATGACCTCACAGCGAGACCTGCTCATACCTCTAAGGAAGAGTTAAGGTAGGGCCGTGTCAAGCATGTGCGTCCAAAGATCTCCTTATTGCCTCACTCAAGGAATGTGGTAACCTGCAAGAGGGGGCGTTTTCTTTACTGTGTCGTTTCTTTTTCTCCCCACAGCTCTGAGAAGCCGCCCAGTGAGGGAAATTCCTTCCAGTCCTCCCGTTATAAGAAGCCTGACTACCAATCAGGATTACCAGCCTAAATTTATACATCTGACCCCAGTATTCCAATGTTCTTTCTGAATTGCAAGGGACACACAACCAAATTTTATCAATTGACAAGGTCACAACAGTAGCAAGCTAATGTTAACTAGCAAAATATAATCAGATGATAGATAAGGCTTTCGTCAACTCTTTGCAACCCAGTGGTGCTGGCTAATTAGATAACAATTTAGCTACAGTAATAATATATTGCAGAACATGAAAAGTCCAGTTGAAAGTCAAACCTTTTGTTCATGATTTTTGAAATGGCTGGTTTGTTCTGGGACAATCATTTCTTTTATTTTTCTTTATTCCCATTTTTAAAAACTATCAAAAGCACCATCATAAGTAAAGCAACTGATTCATGCAAAATACACACTTTTTCCCATTCATGCATATGGTTTTATGTATTTAATTTGCATATTTTGTTCTCCCCAGCATAAGCTTAACGTGCATTACAGGTAAATTAATGGAAGGAATTATTACAAAAAAAGTCTGACCAGCATATGGCATGTGCAAAAGTTTTAGAGAGGTTGCATTTTACAGTATTAATAAGGTGGTGTTCTATGAGGAAGCAACAAAAGGATATGGTTAAAGTGGTGCACATGATATTAGTTATCTTGAATGTTAGAAAGCATTTGATAAAGTAAAACTTGAGAAATTGGGCCTTAAATTAAAAGAAGTGGGAGTTCGAGGTGTAGTATGTAGAGGGGTTCAGAATTGGCTAAAACACAGGAAGCAGACAGTTATGGTGCGAGGAACTTTTATCAGATTTGGGTGAGATTAAGAGTGGTGTCTCTCTGGGACCAGTGCTAGGGCAGATTCTTTTTTAATATATATAAATGATCTGGAGAGGAATATGAACTACAAGCTAGTTAATTTTGCATATGATACCAAGCTAGATGGATCTGCAGATCTATTTACTATCAGCTGAATCATTACAGGAGGACTTAGATACCATACAGTTCCTGGCAGGTTTGTGGCAGATGAAATTTAATGTGAGTAACTTTAAGGTATTAACATGTATGTAGTAAAAATGTTAGATTTGAATACTCAATGGTCTCACTACTATCAACTTCTTCACAGTGCTCAGATGCCAGTAAGAAAGCTAAGTAGCAAAAAGCAACCTCACTGTAGCTTGTGGAACAAACCCTACCCTTTTCGGAAGTCTGCTGTGAAGACAGAATCTGAATGCTGTAGTTTGAATATTACCAGCATTTGAGATTGGATATTCACAGCATATAGCCTCACACTCAAACATTCAGCCCCAATCTGTTGTTCAGGCTGCGGTGAGGTGTAGATGGTGTAGATCACAGTGTAGATGTTCAGGTATTAGCACCAGTGACACAAATTTAATTCTTTATATTTGTGATTTTTTGGAAAGTGGTTGTTCCTAATGCGGTGTGCACCTGTATTTTAGATAACTGACTTGGTAAAGCATTGTGTGTACTTGCTAGCCTGTTGTTTTTCTCTTTCAATATTACAGTAACCAATGTGTTTAGAAAATATATCAGAGTAAGAGTAGCCATTTACCTTTACATTTTTGTAGCGAAAATAGACAACAATCTACTCAAGTAAAGAAGAAATAGTATGAAAACATACACAAATGCAGTGACAAAGTATTTTTACTTTGTTAATATACAACACTGTTTACAATAGCGCTGAAAAAATGTGCAAAGATATGATCAATATAAAGGTCTCTGATTAATTAGATGCCTAGTGTCTTCTAAGACTTAAATACTGTGTAATTAAGGAAGGGCTCAAATGCAAACTTATCCTATAATGGAATATCATTGTCTTTGTTTCCATTTTATAGTGAGTGAAGCACAATGTAATTCCACTGTAATTATGTTGTTGGACTTAAGTGCAGCATTTGACACCATCGACCATTCTATTTTACTACACAGGCTAGAAAATGATGTTGGGCTTACAGGCACCGTGCTCGCTTGGTTTAGTTCTTAATTATCAAATCGATTCCAATATGTACATAAATGTGCTGACAGTACTCCATCATTATACACAGAAGTTCAATATGGTGTCCTGCAGGGCTCAGTACTGGAACCTTTACTGTTTTCACTTTACATGCTTCCACTGGGATCTATCATTAGGAAACATAATGTTAATTTTCACTCGTATGCAGATGACACCCAGTTATACCTTTCATTTAAATCAGATGAAGTTTCTCCGATGTTGTCTTTAATTAGTTGTGTTAGTGAATTAAAGGAGTGGAAGAATGAGAACTACTTGTCTTTAAATACAGATAAAACAGAGATGTTAATTGTTGGAGGGAATGACGCTGATCATAACAATATTTTGTCATCATTTAACTCAGTTGGAATCCCAATTAATTTTACTGAATCAGCCTGCAATCTAGGAGTTATCTTTGATTCTAGCATGTCATTTAAAGCGCATATTACAAAATTGTCCAAAACACGCTTCTTCCATCTTAAAAATGTTAGGAAATTAAGGTGCTTTCTAAATAAACAGGATTCTGAGAAATTAATTCATGCATTTATCTCTAGTAGGATTGACTACTGCAATGCAGTGTTCACTGGATGTTCAAACTGTTCTTTATACAGCCTCCAGTTAATACAAAATGCGGCCACAAGAATTATTACAAGAACAAGAAAATACGAACACATAACTCCAGTTCTTAAATCCTTACACTGGCTCCCAGTTAAGTTTAGGGCAGATTTCAAAATCCTTCTTTTAACATATAAAGCACTAGCAAAATACCCGCGCTTCGCAGCGGAGAAGTAGTGTGTTAAAGAGGTTATGAAAAAGTAAAGGAAACATTTTAAAAATAACGTAACATGATTGTCAATGTAATTGTGTTGTCATTGTTATGAGTGTTGCTGTCATATATATATATATATATATATATATATATATATATATATATATATATATACACACACATATATTATATATATACATACATATACACATATATTATATATATAATATATGTGTATATATATATATATACATAAACACATATATTATATATATATATATATATATATATATATATATATATACAGTAATCCCTCGCTATATCACGCTTCGCCTTTCGCGGCTTCACTCCTTCACGGATTTTATATGTAAGCATATTTAAATATATATCGCTGATTTTTTGCTGGTTCGCAGATTTCTGCGGACAATGGGTCTTTTAATTTCTGGTACATGCTTCCTCAGTTGGTTTGCCCAGTTGATTTCATACAAGGGACGCTATTGGCAGATGGCTGAGAAGCTACCCAACTTACTTTTCTCTCTCTCTCTTGCTCTGACTTTCTCTGATCCTGACGTTGGGGGATTGAGCAGGGGGGCTGTTTGCACACCTAGACGATACGGACGCTCGTCTAAAAATGCTGAAAGATTATCTTCATGTTGCTACCTTCTGTGCAGAAACATGGATTGATTCTGAATGCGACTGCGAGAATGAAAAGTGAATTAAAAAAAAAAAAAAGCTAACCTTTACCAGTATCATAAGTTACACCGGCTGTTAGACTGAAATCAAATTTATGTTGTTATTCTAAAATTGTAAGAATAAGAGCAGTTCACTTCTCGAAGTGGAGCTGTGCGGGATCGAACTTGCTACCCTCTGATTCCCAGTCAGGAGCTGATACCATTACGCCACCGCAGCGGTTGTAGTAAGAGTGTCAATGTGTCATGCTAACGCGGCTTTTTTTTTTTGTGCAGTTATATTTTTGAATAAAAGCGCACATGTTCTCTTATTTGTACCTTTTGTGAAAGTGTTTCTTTGATATATGGACTTCAGGCTTCATACGTTATATAGTTTATGCCTACATTTTGTCATTTACTATTAGAATATGAAAAACGTTTCTGTTTTAAAAATGTGTTTGCACAGACTACTATAGAAATGGAACACACATGAAATGCGTGTATTCCAAATAACGCTATATTATTTCCACTCTAAAACTCCACTTCAATCCCAGATAATCAAATCAAATCAAGGCAAGGCATGAGCTAGGAGAAGTTTGTTCTAAGTCGGTGGGGGGATGGAATAGCTGGCTGCTAGTAGCTTGTGTTTATCAGCACATTTAGATGACAAAGGACTCTGGCGGAGAGGTGCAAACGGATTTAAGACGCGATTTAAGGTGGGACGGATTTACGAGTTTTTTCGTAGGCTCTGGTAATTCTAGTGTTAAGCGCTAATGACTAACAACAGAGATGCAGTCTGTACAGTTAATCAGCTGCTCTAGTCAGGATATGCTAAACTGAAGTAGTGAGTCTTCAGGCCGGGATTTAAAAGCTGAGACCGAAGGGGCATCTCTTATAGTAGCAGGCAGACCATTTCACAGTTTAGGGACCCTGTAACTAAAAGCTCGACCTCCCACTGTTATTTTATTAATCCTCGGAATCATAAGCAGACCGGCATCTTGAGATCTTAATGTGCGCTCTGGTTTGTAAGTCATGATAAGTTCAGACAAGTAAGCCGGACCTCGACCATTTAATGCTTTATATGTTAAAAGGAGGATTTTGAAATCTGCCCTAAACTTAACCGGGAGCCAGTGTAAGGATTTAAGAACTGGAGTTATGTGTTCGTATTTTCTTGTTTTTGTAATAATTCTCGCAGCCGCATTTTGGATTAACTGGAGGCTGTATAAAGAACAGTTTGAACATCCAGTGAACACCGCACTGCAGTAGTCAATCCTACTAGAGATACATATATGTTATACACATATATTATATATATTATATATATATATATATATATATACACACACATATACAGATATATTATATATATATATTATATATATATATATATATATATACATATATATACATATACACATATATTATTATATATATATATATATATATATATATATATATATATATATATATATATATATATATATATATAGATAGATATATATAGATAGATATAGTCGGACACACCTCGACGCACAGCTTGGACTCTGAAACCAATCTCCTTGAGAGGGGTTGGACTCTGTACCACTCTGGAGTTGCCCCCAGTGAGAGGCGCCGAGCGGGTGTGGGTATACTTATTGCCCCACGACTTGGAGCCTGTACATTGGGGTTTACCCCGGTGGACGAGAGGGTAGCCTCCCTTCTCCTTCGGGTGGGCGGACGGGTCCTAACTGTTGTTTGTGCATATGCACCGAACAGCAGTTCGGAGTACCCACCCTTTTTGGAGTCTCTGGAGGGGGTGCTAGAGGGCATACCTTCTGGGGACTCCCTCGTTCTGCTGGGAGACTTCAATGCTCACGTGGGCAATGACAGTGAGACCTGGAAGGGCGTGATTGGGAGGAATGGCCCCCCCGATCTGAACCCGAGCGGTGTTTTGTTATTGGACTTCTGTGCTCATCACGGATTGTCCATAACGAACACCATGTTCAAGCATAGGGGTGTTCATATGTGCACTTGGCACCAGGACACCCTAGGCCTCAGTTCGATGATTGACTTTGTGGTCGTGTTGTCGGACTTGCGGCCACATGTCTTGGACACTCGGGTGAAGAGAGGGGCGGAGCTGTCAACTGATCACCACCTGGTGGTGAGTTGGCTTCGATGGTGGGGGAGGATGCCGGTCAGGCGTGGTAGGCCCAAACGTGTTGTGAGGGTCTGCTGGGAATGTCTGGCAGAGCCCCCTGTCAGAAGTAGCTTCAACTCCCACCTCCGGCAGAACTTCGACCACATCCCGAGGGAGGTGAGGGACATTGAGTCCGAATGGGCCATGTTCCGTGCCTCTATTGTTGAGGCAGCTGACCGGAGCTGTGGCTGTAAGGTGGTCGGTGCCTGTCGTGGCGGCAATCCCCGAACCCGTTGGTGGACACCGGCGGTGAAGGATGCCGTCAAGCTGAAGAAGGAGTCCTACCGGTCCCTTTTGTTCTGTGGGACCCTGGAGGCAGCTGATAGGTACCAGCAGGCCAAGCGGAATGCGGCTTTGGTGGTTGCTGAGGCAAAAACTCGGGCGTGGGAGGAGTTTGGGGAGGCCATGGAGAACGACTTTCGGACGGCTTCGAGAAGATTCTGGTCCACCATCCGGCGTCTCAGGAAGGGGAAGCAGTGCAGTGTCAACACTGTATATGGTGGGGATGGTGCGCTGCTGACCTCGACTCGGGACGTTGTGGGTCGGTGGGGGGAGTACTTCGAAGACCTCCTCAATCCCATTAACATGCCTTCCAATGAGGAAGCAGAGCCTGGGGACTCAGAGGTGGGCTCCCCCATCTCTGGGACTGAGGTCACCGAGGTGGTCAAAAAACTCCTTGGTGGCAGGGCCCTGGGGGTGGATGAGATACGCGCGGAGTTCCTCAAGGCTCTGGATGTTGTAGGACTGTCTTGGTTGACACGCCTCTGCAACATCGCATGGACATCAGGGACAGTGCCTCTGGATTGGCAGACCGGGGTGGTGGTCCCCCTCTTTAAGAAGGGGGATCGAAGGGTGTGTTCCAACTACAGAGGGATCACACTCCTCAGCCTCTCTGGAAAAGTCTATTCAGGGGTCCTGGAGAGGAGGGTCCGTCGGATATTCGAGCCTCGGATTCAGGAGGAACAGTGTGGTTTTCGTCCTGGTCGCGGAACAGTGGACCAGCTCTACATCCTTAGCAGGGTCCTGGAGGGTGCATGGGAGTTTGCCCAACCAGTCTACATGTGTTTTGTGGACTTGGAAAAGGCATTCGACCTTGTCCCTCTGGGAATCATGTGGGGGGTACTCCGAGAGTATGGGGTATCAGCCCCCTTGATAAGAGCTGTTCGGTCCCTGTATGATCGTTGCCAGAGCCTGGTCCGCATTGCTGGCAGTAAGTCGAACCCGTTTCCAGTGAGAGTTGGACTCCGCCAGGGCTGCCCTTTGTCACCGATTCTGTTCATAACTTTTATGGACAAAATTCTAGGCGCAGCCAGGGCGTTGAGGGGGTCCGGTTTGGTGGGCTCAGGATTGGGTCACTGCTTTTTGCAGATGATGTTGTCCTGTTTGCTTCATCAGGCCATGATCTTCAGCTCTCTCTGGATCGGTTCGCAGCCGAGTGTGAAGCGGCTGGGATGAGAATCAGCACCTCCAAATCCGAGACCATGGTCCTCAGCCGGAAAAGGGTGGAGTGCCCTCTCAGGGTTGGTAGCGAGATCCTGCCCCAAGTGGAGGAGTTCAAGTATCTCGGGGTCCTGTTCACGAGTGAGGGAAGAATGGAGCGTGAGATCGACAGGCAGATCTGTGCAGCATCTGCAATCATGCGGGCGTTGCATCGGTCTGTCGTGGTGAAAAAGGAGCTGAGCCGCAAGGCGAAGCTCTCAATTTACCAGTCGATCTATGTTCCTACCCTCACCTATGGTCATGAGCTATGGGTAGTGACCGAAAGAATGAGATCGCGAATACAAGCGGCTGAAATGAGTTTCCTCCGCAGGGTGTCTGGGCTCTCCCTTAAAGATAGGGTGAGAAGCTCAGTCATCCGGGAGATGCTCAGAGTAGAGCCGCTGCTCCTCCGCATCAAGAGGAGTCAGATGAGGTGGCTCGGGCATCTGATCAGGATGCCTCCTGGACGCCTCCCTGGTGTGGTGTTCCGGGCACGTCTAACTGGGAGGAGGCCCCGGGGAAGACCCAGGACACGTTGGAGGGACTATGTCTCTCGACTGGCCTGGGAACGCCTTGGGATTCTCCCGGAAGAGCTAGAAGAAGTGGCCAGGGAGAGGGAAGTCTGGGCATCTCTGCTCAAGCTGCTGCCCTCGCGACCCGACCTCGGATAAGCGGGAGACAATGGATGGATGGATGGATATATATATATATACATACATACATACATATACACACATACATGCACTTACAATAACATAGAAATCAATATAAACAACATTAACATCATTATCATATGAGAATATGAAGTAATATATAAGAAGCACATTTCATATAAATATAAATTATTAAACAGTAAAATCTTCTTCTATAATTTGCTACCATGGCTATTCGTTTGTCTGTCCAGGATTTTAAATCACCTGTAGCTCGCAAACCGTTTCACCTATTGATTTGAAATCTGGTACACATATACAGTGGTGTGAAAAACTATTTGCCCCCTTCCTGATTTCTTATTCTTTTGCATGTTTGTCACACAAAATGTTTCTGATCATCAAACACATTTAACCATTAGTCAAATATAACACAAGTAAACACAAAATGCAGTTTTTAAATGATGGATTTTATTATTTAGGGAGAAAAAAAATCCAAACCTACATGGCCCTGTGTGAAAAAGTAATTGCCCCCTTGTTAAAAAATAACCTAACTGTGGTGTATCACACCTGAGTTCAATTTCCGTAGCCACCCCCAGGCCTGATTACTGCCACACCTGTTTCAATCAAGAAATCACTTAAATAGGAGCTGCCTGACACAGAGAAGTAGACCAAAAGCACCTCAAAAGCTAGACATCATGCCAAGATCCAAAGAAATTCAGGAACAAATGAGAACAGAAGTAATTGAGATCTATCAGTCTGGTAAAGGTTTTAAAGCCATTTCTAAAGCTTTGGGACTCCAGCGAACCACAGTGAGAGCCATTATCCACAAATGGCAAAAAACATGGAACAGTGGTGAACCTTCCCAGGAGTGGCCGGCCGACCAAAATTACCCCAAGAGCGCAGAGATGACTCATCCGAGAGGTCACAAAGACCCCAGGACAACGTCTAAAGAACTGCAGGCCTCACTTGCCTCAATTAAGGTCAGTGTTCATGACTCCACATAAGAAAGAGACTGGGCAAAAACGGCCTGCATGGCAGATTTCCAAGACACAAACCACTGTTAAGCAAAAAGAACATTAGGGCTCGTCTCAATTTTGCTAAGAAACATCTCAATGATTGCCAAGACTTTTGGGAAAATACCTTGTGGACTGATGAGACAAAAGTTGAACTTTTTGGAAGGCAAATGTCCCGTTACATCTGCCGTAAAAGGAACACAGCATTTCAGAAAAAGAACATCATACCAACAGTAAAATATGGTGGTGGTAGTGTGATGGTCTGGGGTTGTTTTGCTGCTTCAGGACCTGGAAGGCTTGCTGTGATAGATGGAACCATGAATTCTACTGTCTACCAAAAAATCCTGAAGGAGAATGTCCGGCCATCTGTTCGTCAACTCAAGCTGAAGCGATCTTGGGTGCTGCAACAGGACAATGACCCAAAACACACCAGCAAATCCACCTCTGAATGGCTGAAGAAAAACAAAATGAAGACTTTGGAGTGGCCTAGTCAAAGTCCTGACCTGAATCCAATTGAGATGCTATGGCATGACCTTAAAAAGGCGGTTCATGCTAGAAAACCCTCAAATAAAGCTGAATTACAACAATTTTGCAAAGATGAGTGGGCCAAAATTCCTCCAGAGCGCTGTAAAAGACTCATTGCAAGTTATCGCAAATGCTTGATTGCAGTTATTGCTGCTAAGGGTGGCCCAACCAGTTATTAGGTTCAGGGGGCAATTACTTTTTCACACAGGGCCATGTAGGTTTGGATTTTTTTTTCTCCCTAAATAATAAAAACCACCATTTACAAACTGCATTTTGTGTTTACTTGTGTTATATTTGACTAATGGTTAAATGTGTTTGATGATCAGAAACATTTTGTGTGACAAACATGCAAAAGAATAAGAAATCAGGAAGGGGGCAAATAGTTTTTCACACCACTGTAGTACGTCACGTCTGCTATCCGCTTTATGGGTGATGATTGTATTACTCTTTTTATCTTTATTTTATTTTATTGTAGAATCAACTCCTATCTGCGCACACCAGGGCGGCCGTGGGTGGATGCATATGGTGTGTTCACTCCATGTTATCGTGCATTGCGCTGTCACTGGTATTTTGATAAAAGAATTTGAACAACATATAAGAAGCGTATAAATTATTAAACAGTAAAACATTAACATTTAAGAAGTAAAGTTACATTGAGTATTACTGCAGTGCCTTCGGGTATACCTCATTTTTTGTTTGCCCATTACATGCTTAAATGTATACATTTTTTGGTGTACCTATCCGAGAACACGCGACATATAACCGAGCGTGGGAGAAGCATGGATTTTAAACACGCGTTGAGTTCATCTGCTGGTCTCCCTCGTGGAATAACTGGTAATGTTTGACTAAAATCTACAGCGAGTAAAACGACATTACCTCCTTTTTTTTTTTTTACGATCTCTGAGATCTTGCTTTTTTTGGTTCAAGGCTTCATAAGCTCTTTTATGTTCCATGGTGTACTTATCCCAAACCATCATCTTTGAATGTTGCAAGACTTTCGCCTTGTATGTAGATCGGGGTAATTACATTCATTGCATTCCTAGTCTGAATCACAATCTGATTGTATGGGTGGTTACCTGGCAGGTAACGCTTATGCTTGGTCATCAAGTCGTCTAACATCCGCTACATGCCCTCTTTTAATTGCGAGAAGCAGATATATATAGCCAAATTCTCGCGCTTCGTTGCGGCGAAGTGCTGGTTTTAATTTTTTATTAAGAAGAAAAGAAAATCTTTTTAAACGGATCGAAAATATACCAATAACAATTTGTTAAGGATCTGTTTTTTTGTGAACCTCCCTTTTCACAGCTGTCGCGCTACGGCGTGTGTTTCGTTTATTTGACAGTATGTAGATCGTGGTAATTACATTCATGGCATTCGTTTTCTGAATCACAATCTGATTGTATGGGTGGTTACCTGCCAGGTCACGCTTGTGGTTTGTCAGCAAGTCGCCTTACATCCGCCACGTGCCCTCTTTCTGTTCCCAGAAGCAGATCATAGAATGGTTTTAATAGTTTACTTTCAAATAATGCAAAGAGTATGCGACACGTGTTTCTCCCTAATTCTGGGCTCATCAGGCGTACACACTCACTGCATCCCCTCTCAGGAATCGAATCTCTATCGTCAGCGCCAGAGTTGAAGCCCCTAACGTTGCGGTCAGCAAGTCGGCTAACATCCGCCATGTGCCGTCTTTCAGTTGCGAGAAGCAGATCATAGAATGGTTGAAATTGTTTACTTTCAAATTATGCAGAGTACGTGTCACGTGTTTCGCCCTAATTCTGTGCTCTTCATGCGTACACACTCATTGCATCCCCTCTCGGGAATCGAATCTCGAACGTCAGCACCAGAGGTGAAGCCCCTAACGTTGCGCTACGGCGTGTGGTTCGTTTATACCTCGTGTCTTCTCATTAAACTTTTATCTCGCGAATATGTTATTGCAATCCGCAGTGGGAGCGTTTCTATAAACTTAATTTAAACTTACGTTTTACACCGTGCTTTGTTTCCCTTATGAAGATGCTTGTATGCTTCACTCGCTCGCTTCTTATTCTTTCGCTCCCTTCTCAATTGTTTAATGAATTTTTTGTTCTTCGATGTTTGCGGCTCCTCCTTCATTTCTCCCTACTGCGTTCACAGTCTTTTCACGTGATTACGTGAGAGGCGTGATGACGTGACACTCAACTCCTCCTCCCACGGTCATCGAGCTGCTGTCCATTACAGTATATTGTGAAAAAAGAGGTTCCAGTTATGACCATTACACGTTGAATTTCGAAATGAAACCTGCCTAACTTTTGTAAGTAAGCTGTAAGGAATCAGCCTGCCAAATTTCAGCCTTCCACCTACACGGGAAGTTGCAGAATTAGTGATGAGTGAGTGAGTGAGTGAGTGAGTGAGTGAGTGAGTGAGTGAGTGAGTGAGTGAGTGAGTGAGTGAGTGAGTCAGTCAGTCAGTCAGTCAGTCAGTGAGTCAGTGAGGGCTTTGCCTTTTATTAATTAGTATAGATTAAATGGCCAAGGTCCGGCTTACTTGTCTGAACTTATCATGACTTACAAACCAGAGCGCACATTAAGATCTCAAGATGCCTGTCTGCTTATGATTCCAAGGATTAATAAAATAATAGTGGGAGGTCGAGTTTTTAGTTACAGGGCCCCTAAACTGTGGAATGGTCTGCCTGCTAATATAAGAGATGCCCCTTCGAGCTAAGCTTTTATTCCCGGCTGAAGACTCACTACTTCAGTTTAGCATATCCTGACTAGAGCTGCTGATTAACTGTACAGACTGCATCTCTGTTGTTAGTCATTAGTACTTAAACATAAGTAACATGATAGTTATAATTTGTTACTAACCCTCACCTATTCTGTTTCTCTTCTCGGTACTCAAATGTGGCACTTGGTGCCACGGCCCATCTGCCAAGTTGTTTTGCCTGCCAAAGGTAAAGTCATTCCTGATGGTGGATCACAGGAATCGTGGGGTAGAGGGGTCTTTTCATCGGATTGGCTTGACCAACACTGTTTCAGCTGCGGAATGGCCAATTGGGGGAGGCAGCATGATGGCTGAGGTCTCCAGGACGGTAAACAAATCCAAATCATATTATGTGATATCATCTACTGTTATATTGTGCTCTGTAGTTGTAAATTTTTTATTTTTATACTGTATTGAAGATTTGTTCTGTTCTGTGTATTGTATTGTATTGACCCCCTTCTTTTTGACACCCACTTCATGCCCAACCTACCTGGAAAGGGGTCTCTTTTTGAACTGCCTTTCCCAAGATTTCTTCCATTTTTCTTAGAGAGTCAAGGCTGGGGGGCTGTCAAGAGGCAGGGCCTGTTAAAGGCCATTGCGGCACTTCTTGTGTGATTTTGGGCTATACAGAAATAAATTGTACTAGCCAACCCGCGGCGTAGCATACGCCGCATAATTATGTATTGATGGGTGAACACTTCCTGAAAGACACAGTTGTCCAAATGGGGTTGGTTTTGAGGATACGACTGTAGGTGAATGAAAAGATGTTACTCTGGAGAGGACAACATACAATACAGCGTTTTACACGCTGCATACAGCGATTCACATCGAAGCATAGACACTCCTAAGACCATGGGTTCCCCTCTCAAACTGTTTTACATGCTGCATACAGCGATTCACATCCGCGACAAATATGATTCTTCTTAGATGGTGCTTTCGTGTCCACCCTTGCTCTCGAAGCATACACACTGCTTGGTCATGTGCCCGCTCGCAAGAGCAACTAACAGAGACCCGCCCACCAACTCTAAGACCATGGGATACCCCTCGCAAACTGTTTTACACGCTGCATACAGCGATTCACATCCACAACAAACAAACTTTTACACGCCGCATAAAGCAACTCACATCCGCAACAAACATGCCTCTTCTTAGATGGTCCTGCCGCGTCCACCCTCGTTCTCGAAGCATACACACCGCCTGGTCATGTGCCCGCTCGCAAGAGCAACTCACGGAAACCCGCCCACCAACTCTAAGACCATGGCATGTAAAACAGTTTGCGATGGTGGATGCGGTCATGCGTCATAACCGAAAAGAATGCAGTAGAACCTCGGTTCACGACCATAATTCGTTCCCAAACTCTGGTTGTAAACCAATTTGGTTGTGAACCGAAGCAATTTCTCCCATAGGAATGTATGTAAATACAATTAATCTGTTCCAGACCATACGAACTGTATGTAAATATGTATTTTTGTAAGTTTTTAAGCACAAATATAGTTAATTAAACCATAGAATGGTAAACTAAATGTAAAAACACTGAATAACACTGAGAAAACCTTGAACAACAGAGAAAACTAACACTGCAATAGTTTTCACTATAGCAACAAAAAATGAACATTTGAAAAAATATGTAATTTAATAAACCATCAAGAAAAGTAACATTTCAAAAATGCACACTACGAACCGATCACTGTAAACAGAAGTGAAAACAAAATCAAGCCCAGTGCATTCTTTAACTGCCTTCCTACCTTATGAGTCCAGCCTTCTCTCTCGCTCGCGCTGCCTGTGTGTGTGCGTCTGTCTCTCTCTGGCGCTGCCTCTGTGTGTGCGCACGGCTCTCTCTCTGGCGCTGTCTGTGTGTGTGCGTCTGTCTCTCTCTCGCGCAGCCTGTGTGTGTACCTCTGCCTCTCTCTGGCGCTGCCTGTGTGTGTGCGCGGCTCTCTCTCTCGCTGCCTCTGTGTGTGTGTGTGTCTGTCTCTCTCTGGCGCTACCTGTGTGTGTGCGCGGCTCTCTCTCTCTCGTACTGCCTCTGTGTGTATGTGTGTTGCACAGGAAATGCACAGGGAGAGACTGAACCTCGCAAGAGCAACTAACAGAGACCCGCCCACCAACTGTAAGACCATGGGATACCCCTCGCAAACTGTTCTACACGCCGCAAACAGTGATTCACATCTGCGACAAACATACTTCTTCAGAGGTGCATGTGGAGTGTAGCAGAGACGAACGCGAATGACGCTCTGCTCTGTGAGTTGCTGCGTCCGAGTTAGTGGGCGTGGCTGTGCGAGTTGTCGTCGTAATGGTCTTAGAGTTGGTGGGCATGGCTGTCTTGCCTGCTTTCCATGGGTGGCTACTTGTCAGCGGCTTAGTGAATTATATATATAGATTGAATTGTATTGTTCATAAGAATTAGTTATGAACACTTTAAAATCACATCAGTGTTTTTGTCCAGAACCTCCTGTCTCACTAGTACGAGAATACCCCTACATATGATATAATGTTTAACTTGTCCTGATGTTTAGTTATGCAAGATGTCAAGAATTTTGGGATTCCTCCCTACTTTTACTCATCTAGATCTGAAAACATTATTTTTAGGCCATTTTAGACCACATTTTTTGCAAGAAATTACACCTTTAGAATAAGAAGTAAATCATTGTGATCTGTAGCGAGAGTAAGGAGCATGTCGAGGAGACCCTGGAGAGGTTGAGATATGCTCTATAGAGGAGAGGAATGAAGGTCAGTAGGACCAATACAAAATACATGTGTGTAAATGAGAGGGAGGTCAGAGGAGTGGTGAAGATGTAGGGAGTAGAGTTGGGGAAGGTGGATAAGTTTAAATACTTGGGATCAACGGTACAGAGTAATGGGAAGTGTGGAAGAGAGATGAAGAAGAGAGTGCAGGCAGGGTGGAGTGGGTGGAGAAGAGTGACAGAAGTGATTTGTGACAGACGGGTATCAGCAAGACTGAAAAGGAAGGTCTATAGGATGCTAGTGAGACCACCTATGTTATATGGGTTGGAGACGGTGGCACAAATGAAAAGAAAGGACACAGAGCTGGAGGTGGCAGAGTTAAAAATCTTAAGATTTGCATTGGGTGTGACAAGAATGGACAGGATTAGAAATGAGTACATTAGGATGGACGGTTTAGAGACAAAGCCAGAGGCAAGATTGCATTGGTTTGGAGAGGAGGAGGTGAAATGCTGGATATTTTGGGAAAAGGGTGATAAGGATGTAACTGCAAGGTAAGAGGAAAAGAGGAAAGGCTAAGAGAAGGTTTATGGATGTGGTGAGAGAGGACATGAAGGTGGTGGGCGTAACGGAGCAAGATGCAAAGGACAGGAAGATATGGAAATAAATGATCCCCTATAGCGACTCCTAATGGTAGCAGCTGAAAAAGCAGATGAAGATAATATGAAGTAAACCAACAGGTGTCTTCAGAAGAAATGATAAGGAGGACATAAAGTTGTTCATGCCACATCAAACGACACCTGGGGCTCACCCCCTAATGGGATATAAGAGGAGAGAGAGAGGTTGGGAGCATGTGCTGATAGAGCATTGTCACACCCACCACACAATGAACCAAGTGGATTGAGACCTGAGTTCAGTGCCACTGTCTGCAGTGCCAATCCTGCCACCATCTCCCAAGTTGTCCCTCTAAGTTGGAAGACCTGCTTACAGGGCTGGGTGCAGATTAATGTCACACCGAGGACGAGTAATGGGTTATGAGTGGTCAAAATTACTCCTTTTCAAATAATTAAAAAAAATGATGATCATAACAATGGGAAGGGTAATGTAATTTTATGTCATTTTATTCTATTTCAAGGTTGATGGTCATGAATGTGATAATATTATTGATGTTTAATTCTTTTCCAGTTGTCCTAGCCCTCTAAGAGCCACTCCAAGAAGGTTAAAATGACAACTTTCAAACACAGACATCTGGGGTGTTGTTTTAGACTATTTCAAAGTCAGTGATTACAAATATCTGATGCTATTGTTTATTTCTTACTCTTTTGGAGCTCTAGCCGTCTAAGGACATCCATCAGAGGATGGAAAATGATACATTTCTTTTACAATTTAGAATATTTAGACTTTAAATTGAAGCACACATTCTAATATTTTCAATATCTGACAATTATTCTTGTTTATTATTTACCTCTATATCATGAAGTAAATCATTACATTTCTTATGAACACCTTGAATTAGGGTGGAAGAGATCTAACTCCGTTGGGCCTCTAATGAAGGCCCCTAACCTGAAAATTGCTCCAGGTGTACTGTATAATGATTGTTCCTATGCTCTGACCTCCAAAGCTCATGCGAAAAGACAAGCTCCCTTTAGGGATTAATAAAGTGTATGAAATCAAATCAAATTACACTAATTCGGGCTTTATTATTATTTTAGGAATATCCTGAAACAGGAAAAAAAATTGGGAAATATAATGTTTTCAAATATATTTACCCACTAGAGAAAGATAATGAGTTGACTATTGACATCTTGTTTACTGCTTTCCATCAAACTGTCAAAATTGTCATTAAGGCTCCTTATAAATAACTCCCAGATACTTGAACTGTTCTTAAAAAGTCTTCTCAAAAAACATGCTAGCAAGTTTACTGAAAAAAACATGCTTTTTACAGATTTAACTTAAATCTAGAGACCTTGTAAAGGTTTATATTAATATTGACAGTGATATATTTGGATCAGTTATTAACAGATTTATATTTTCTGCTTAGAGAAATATTTTTGTACTATTATTCCCTTGCAATTCCCTTTATTTCTGAGTTTTGCCAAAGACAAGTGGCCAGTGGTTCAATAATAATTGAAAATAGCATTGGAGATAGTGAACTGCCATGTATGGTTCCAAGTTCTAATCTGAAATAATATAAAGTGTATGTTGCTTATTAGTCTTCTTGGTTTGAGTACAGTAATTTAATCCATGTGACAATATCTGGATCAAGCCCACATTTGCACGAAACAGAGTAAAATTAAGGTTATCTTTTGACTATTGATATGCTTTCTTAATCTAGAGGCACTAAAACACCTTAGAGGTCAGTTGGAGGGGGAATGTACAGTACAACTAGCAGCAAACATTTGATGATAGCTACTTGTCTTTAATAAATCCATATTGGTGTTGTAATATTATTATAAAAAGCACCTTATTAATTCTTTTTGCTAGAACTTTGGGCAATACCTTGACATTAAGAATAATAAAATTGGTCTATGAGATACTCATTCCAAAGGTTATTTTTTTTCTTTGAAAACATAGATATGTCTGGGGTAGGGTGTTGGGTAGAATATTATCATCTATTGCTTCTTCTAACATAGCTACGATTAATAGGGTGACTTTAGCTCACATCCTTTTGTAAAATTATGCTGCATCACCATCTGGACCTGTAGCATTTCCATTTTGTAACAAATTTATGGCATCATGAACTTCAATAAGTCTTAGTGTTTTGTCCAGTTCCATAATAAGCAGTGCACTAAGTTTTAACTCTAATTCTAATATACCAAGAAAGATATGCACATGAACTTCTGCTTCATTACACGCTGATGTTTAGAGACTTATATTATTCCTTAAATATAATAGCTACAATATTTCTTTATGCTTACTAAGTTTTGTCTCATTTATATTATTAATCTCCCTATTCTGTTTCACACTTCCTTTTTATGTATTTGTACAGATAAAATCTTTTTTGCTTTTTTTGTTATAGTCATTATAAGAGTACTTTGACTTCAGGATTAGTTGCTGTATTTCTCCTGTAACCAATTAAATTCATTTTGAAGTGACAGCCTTTTCTTATATAGTGTATAGTTAGGTGAGCATCTCAGTAATTGATTCTGATGTCTGTTTAGCTTTCAGATTATTTGTATGAGACAAAAATGATATAATTTGTTCCCTCAGATATGTTTTTAATGCCTCCCAAAGTGTTTCTGACAATATATTTGGATTTTTATATGCCTCTATAAAAAATCAGTCTGAGATGTGATAAATTTAATGAAGTAATCATTCCCTACAATTAAGAGGTAATGATATGATTTGTTGTATGAGTTGAGCCTAGTGGTTTGAATTTTAAAATTAGGAGTGTATGATCAAAGATAGCAATCATATTTGCAAGGTTTATGAAGTGGAAAAAGATTGATGCCAATAAAGAAATATTCAATCTATGAGTAGCTATCATGTCCTGTAGAAAAGAAGGAATATTTCCTCGAGCAAAGGTAGATAAATCTGCAATTTACTTTTATATGAACATACAGTATGAATTGATGTGTCCCTATTTAATGCCTTAAGTATTTCCCAGAGTATTCTCGAATATACTGCTGGAGACATATTTGTCTCTAAGAAAATAACAATTTGTATAGAAATTAAATTTGTAGATTTGCTTAGAGTAAAGGATCCAGTCAGCAATGGTGGAACTGGTGATGCATGTAGAGCTACATTAGCTGCTGACTAAATGGAATTCTCTATTTAGCTCTGCAGTAGACCTGGCAGTAGTCTTTTTGCAGGTAAATAGAGAGGCTTTAAAATGATAAGGACCAAAAGAAGGAACATAGTCAAAAAACAATGCTTTGGTTATAACCTAAAAATCAAAAATACTAAAAAAAAATCAAAAAAATTGTAGTCAAATAATTAAGGGCTTGAAGAATGGTGCTATGAGCTATTGATGTTAAGGCTAAAGTATATGTGGGAATATGGGATTCTATTATTCTGGACCATTTCTGAGTGATTACTTTGCATTTATGAAGTTTATAATTTATTTTGGGGTGAATCAACATTATTTTGTTTTGCATATGGGTGCTGGCATTTTATGGTTTCCATTACTGGGACGCTGCTCCCGGTTTCCAAAGGAAGTGGTCCTGGACGTCTTTACATCATATGTCATCAGTGCAACACAGATTGTTCATTCAGTATATGCAACTTGGATATAAACAAAATCAAAATGTGAATTTCTGGTTTTCAGTCTTACTGTTTTCCCTTCAACTTTAATTATTTTATGTATTAATCTGTGTTAATATATTTTATTATTATTGTTGCTGTTTTTGAGTAGTTACATTTATTTTTTTCATGTATCTTCTATCTGGGCTGTAATTATGTACTATCTTTTTAAAAATGCCTTCATTACTTGTTTCTTATTGGTGGAGCCACTCTGATGCCATAGCTGCTGGCTCCTTATTCTGGCTTTATCTTCAGAGCTAGTGGCAGAATCAAGCAGTCGAGTTGAGAAAAAGAGGGAGGCGTGGGTAGGCCTGGCGGTTGGCAACACTGGACTGTGACTGGTGTAGGCAGGATCAGGTAGTGATCCTGAATTTGAACTGGAAATGGAGATCGGCAGAGAAACAAGCATAATGGAAAAAGAATGGAGAGAGGTTGAAACAAAAAAAATAGAAAAATTATACAAGTGTACTCTTAAGTTATGGCAAAGAAGGACGAGATCTATTTAAAAAGTGAAAGGAAGAGTTTAAGGTATTGTTTAAATTTGAATCTTCTCAATCTTTGATAAATCCAATTAAACTAATGAAAGAGTTGAAATCTGCATGGGTGATATAGATAGTGCTAGGACATTTAGAGATGGAAATATACTGGTATTCTGTAAAAGTAGTAAACAATGTGAGAAAACTTTAATAATTAAAAATTTAATTGGTAAAAGAACAGAAGCAATGATGCCACATGGAAATAAAGGAGTTAGGGGAGTAATAACAGGGGTTCCTTTAGAGTTAACAAATAAATAGATTAAAAGCCATCTACCTGGAAATAAGGTTTGTGGATTAATAAATCAACAAAGAAACTCAAAAAAGAGTAAAAAAAAAATATTACCAGAAAGAATATGTTTAGGGTATGTAAGCTATAATGTACGAGAGTATATCCCCCTGCCGTTTAGGTGCTATAGTTGTCAGAAATATGGGCACATTGCAGCAGTCTGTTGTAGTAGACTGAGATGTAGTAGATGCAGAAATGAGCATAAGTATGAGGAATATAAAAAAGATAGTAAACTGAAATGCTGTAATTGTGGGGAGAATATAGTGCAGCATATAGAGGTTGTGAAGCACTAAAGAGAGCTGCTGAAGTTCAAAAAAGTTAAAATTGGTCTAGGTGTATCATATGCGCTGCAAACAGTACAACGAAAAAATGAAAATGTAAAAAATATAGCAGGAATGAACCATCATGTAAAATGGGTGGATGTCTGTAAATGTAATTAGTCTGTTACAAAAGACTCCTTAATAGTGGATAGGTTGAAATTTGTAATGTTTATTATGGAAGTAATAAACTGTACATCCCAGATGACGAGTCGTACTGAATGCTAGAAACTTCATAGTGAATGGTCAACAATTCAAATAATTTATATCAGATCGAGTTATTCTACCTGATGTCATATGTGTTCAGGAAACATGGCTGTTACCTCACTTACGTTTTTCTTTGCACTATTATATAGTAGTGAGATTGGATAGTTTAACTGGTAAAGGGGGTGGAGTGGCTATCTTTATAAAAAATGGTTTAGGATATAGACTGGTGAAAGTAAGTGAAAAATATAAAGCACTTGTTGTAGAAGTGTTTGATACTGAAGGATAAGTAACAGTAGTTAACTTTTAAAATCCTTGTGAGATGCTGTCTACTGAAGTATTGACAGATATAAATAATACATTTTCTCAAAGTGTGGTGTGGTGATTTTAACACAAATAGCTCATTGTGGGGTAGATTTAGGACAGATAAAAATGGATAGGTGGTTGAAGATTTTTTAGATATGTGTAACACGGTTTGTCTTAATAATGGAACAAGAAAACATGTGAAGAGAGATTACAAAAAGTAATTACAAACTCTAGGAGATAATATAGATAATTGTAATGAAAAGATTTGTGGTATTGTATTTAACTCAGTTTTGGAAGCAATCCCTAAAAGTAAGGGTGTTAGGAAAGGCTGTTCCATGGTGGAATGAAGATTGTTATAAGGTAATTCAGGAAAGGAACAGAATGTTTAGGGGAGTCAAGAAATTTCATAATATAAATGATTTTATTGCATATAAAAGATCAGGCAGTTGTTAGAAAAACTGTAAAAAATGCAAAAAGAACATATTGGAGAGCATCTATATATCTATAATAATAAAAGGCAAAGCCCTCACTGACTGATTCACTCACTCACTGACTGACTGACTCACTCATCACTAATTGTCCAACTTCCCGTGTAGGTGAAGGCTGAAATTTGGCAGGCTGATTCCTTACAGCTTACTTACAAAAGTTAGGCAGGTTTCATTTCGAAATTCAACGCGTAATGGTCATAACTGGAACCTCTTTTTTCACAATATACTGTAATGGACGGCAGCTCGATGGCCGTGGGAGGAGGAGTTGAGTGTCACGTCATCACGCCTCCCACGTAATCACGTGAAAAGACTGTGAACGCAGTAGGGACAAATGAAGGAGGAGCCGCAAACAGCGAAGAACAAAAAATTCATTAAACAATTGAGAAGGGAGCGAGTGAAGCATACAAGCATGTTCATAAGGGAAACAAACCACGGTGTAAAACGTAAGTTTAAATTAAGTTTATAGAAACGCTCCCGCTGCGGATTGCAATAACGTGAAAAGACTGTGAATGCAGTAGGGACAAATGAAGGAGGAGCCGCAAACAGCGAAGAACAAAAAATTCATTAAACAATTGAGAAGGGAGCGAGTGAAGCATACAAGCATGTTCATAAGGGAAACAAAGCACGGTGTAAAACGTAAGTTTAAATTAAGTTTATAGAAACGCTCCCGCTGCGGATTGCAATAACATATTCGCGAGATAAAAGTTTAATGAGAAGACACGAGGTATAAACGAACCACACGCCGTAGCGCAACGTTAGGGGCAACAGTTTCAACTATTCTATGATCTGCTTCTCGCAACTGAAAGACGGCACATGGCGGATGTTAGCCCACTTGCTGACCGCAACGTTAGGGGCTTCAACTCTGGCGCTGACGATAGAGATTCTCGAGAGGGGATGCAGTGAGTGTGTATGCCTGATGAGCCCAGAATTAAGGAGAAACATGTGTCGCATACTCTTTGCATTATTTGAAAGTAAACTATTAAAACCATTCTATGATCAGCTTCTGGGAACAGAAAGAGGGCACGTGGCGGATGTAAGGCGACTTCCTGACCAACCACAAGCGTAACCTGGCAGGTAACCATCCATACAGTCAGATTGTGATTCAGAAAACGAATGCCATGAATTTAATTATCACAATCTACATACTGTCAAATAAACGAAACACACGCAGTAGCGGGACAACTGTGAAAAGCGAGGTTCACAAAAAAACAGATCCTTAACAAATTGTTATTGGTATATTTTCGATCCGTTTAAAAAGGTTTTATTTTCTTCTTAAAAAATTAAAAGCAGTACTTCGCCGCAACGAAGCGCGAGAATTTGGCTATATATATCTGCTTCTCACAATTAAAAGAGGGCACGTTGCGGATTTTAGACGACTTCATGACCAAACATAAGTGTTACCTGCCAGGTAGGGTTACCACTTTTAATACAAAAAAATAACGGACGCATACTGCAGCGGGTGCCACATCCCAGTGCCAACAGTTTGCAGACTCTACTTAAAAGACTCGCCCTCCTCACTGGACAGTTAAAAAGACCAACCAAACTAACGATGACATCAAGTATTACCCAATGAAAAGTAGGAAAGGAGGCATCTTCATAAAATGCGTGTGGGATGATTTGCATGAGACGCTGCTTTAAAAAAAATGATAAAAAAATACGGGACAAATCCCGTCCCGTATTGATTCAAAACGGGACGCGCAATTTCATTCTCAAATACGGGACGATTCCGTATTTTAAATGACGGGTGGCAACCCTACAGTGCCAGGTAACCACCCATACAATCAGATTGTGATTCAGACTAGGAATGCAATGAATGTAATTACCCCGATCTACATACAAGGCGAAAGTCTTGCAACATTCAAAGATGATGGGTTGGGATAAGTACACCATAGAACATAAAAGAGCTTATGAAGCCTTGAACCGAAAAAAGAAAGATCTCAGAGATCGTAAAAAAAAAAATAGGAGGTAATGTCGTTTTACTCGCTGTAGATTTTAGTCAAACATTACCAGTTATTTCACGAGGGAGACCAGCACATGAACTCAACGCGTGTTTAAAATTCATGCTTCTCCCACGCTCGGTTATATGTCGCGTGTTCTCGGGTAGGTGCACCAAAAAATTTATACATTTAAGCATGTAATGGGCAAACAAAAAATGAGGTATACCCGAAGGCACTGCAGTAGTACTTAATGTAACTTTACTTCTTAAATGTTAATGTTTTACTGTTTAATAATTTATACGCTTCTTATATGTTGTTCAAATTCTTTTATCAAAATACCAGTGACAGTGCAATGCACGATAACGTGGAGTGAATACACCATACGCATCCGCCCACGGCCGCCCTGGTGTGCGCACATAGGAGTTGATTCTACAATAAAATAAAATAAAGATAAAAACCCAGGATTGTTTCCTGCCTTGTGCCCTGTGTTGGCTGGGATTGGCTCCAGCAGACCCCCGTGACCCCTGTGTTCGGATTCAGCAGGTTGGAAATGGATGGATGGATGGATAAAAAGAGTAATACAATCATCACCCATAAAGCGGATAGTAGACGTGACGTTCTATATGTGTACCAGATTTCAAGTCAATAGGTGAAACGGTTTGCGAGCTACAGGTGATTTAAAATCCTGGACAGACAAACCAATAGCCACGGTAGCAAATTACAGAAGAAGATTTTACTGTTTAATAATTTATATTTATATGAAATGTGCTTCTTATATATACTTCATATTCTCATATGATAATGATGTTAATGTTGTTTATATTGATTTCTATGTTATTGAAACTGCATGTATGTGTGTATATGTATGTATAATATATATATATATATATTATTATATATATATATATATATATTTATATATATATATATATATATATATATTATATATATATATATATATATATATATATATATATATATATATATATATATATATATGTGTGTATACATATATATGTGTACATATATATATATAATATATGTGTATGTGTGTGTATATATATATATATATAGATATATATATATATATATACTAGCAAAATACCCGCGCTTCGCAGCGGAGAAGTACTGTGTTAAAGAGGTTATGAAAAAGAAAAGGAAACATTTTAAAAATAACGTAACGTGATTGTCAATGTAATTGTGTTGTCATTGTTATGAGTGTTGCTGTCAATTACATTGACAATCACGTTACGTTATTTTGAAAATGTTTCCTTTTCTTTTTCATAACCTCTTTAACACACTACTTCTCCGCTGCGAAGCGCGGGTATTTTGCTATTTATCTATATATATATAAAGGAGAGTTGGGATCCGAGAGACTGTGTTTGTGTGTTTGTGGAGGGATGGAGAGTTAAGGCGGGTGTTGGAGTCACGTGATCATCTTCCCTCCCATTCACCTCATTTCATTCACTTCATTTCGCTCCAAGCTGAGCTCCGCAGCTGGCGCGGCCTTGCTGTTCTTGATTTGCTTTTCACATGGCCAAGTATACGTTGCATGCTCAAGAGTAAGCTCAGCGCACAACTTGGTCATATTACAACCGGAGGGGCGAACTGACAACATGGTATACAAAGAGATGTTTAACAAATAATTATTGGTATAATTTCCCTCAGTTTATTATTTAAAATTTTAAAGCAGTACTTCGCCGCTGCGAAGCGCGGGTATTTTGCTAGTACAGTATAAAAGGCAAAGCCCTCACTGACTCATCACTAATTCTCCCACTTTCCATATAGGCGGGAAGCTGAAATTTCACATGCTCATTCCTTGCAGTGTACTTACAAAAGTTAGGTATGTTTCATGTGGCTTTTCTCACCATTATGCCGTAATGAACCTTCTAAACTGACCTTTCCTTTTGGCGGTTCCATTCCTTATATCCAATAACAAAGGATTTATTTCATGGCAGAGACACACAAGGGCCGTTCCTGGCCCTCCTTACTTTTTCCGCACGCCTGCTGTCCGCGCACCTACCACGTGCCTCCTCAAGTGCCTCCTCACTCCCTTACTTTCCTCAGCTGTTTGTCGTGCTCACTGCTCCCTTCGTCTTTAGTCCACCACTTCATGGGTGGAAGGACTGCTCATTCTTCTGATGGAACCAATCTCTCTCTCTCATTCCTCCTAGGGCACGAAGCGGAAGCAGAAGCAGACAATGGCCAACAGTGAGATGAATCGCATTGCCGTTGTCATAGAAGAACTCCAGGCACTCGACGAACAGATTCAGAAACTCCTGTCCAGACGAAGATACCTTTGGAATCTGAAGGCTCAGCTACTGGATAAACCGTCCTCGCCATCTGTAATCGGAATAACATCAACCCCGCGTTGTGCCGCTCAAGTAAACTTCACCCCCGCGCCTCGTAGAAGCAACGACGACTCTGACGAAGACCTCGGCGGATTTCAGCTATGCAGGTGGGGGTTCAAGGCTAGAACACCTCCATCGGCACAGGCGAGCATTTTGACTCAGAACCGGTTCGACCCTCTCCACGTCCCCAGTTTGCCTTCAGCCCCTGGTAATGTAATAGTGGTAGGTGATTCTATTGTTAGAAACCTCAATATCGCATGCCCTAATCGAAAATTGTTTGTTTCTTGTTTTCCTGGTGCTCGTGTCCGAGATGTGATGAGACGTGTGCCGGCAATCTACGAGAAGCACAAGGAGAGGGCATTTGGAGCGATTGTTTTGCATGCCGGTGTGAACAACATAAGGCATCGACAGTCAGAAATCCTCAAGGCTGACTTCGCAGCTCTAATTAAAGACACGAAGGAGAGGACCCCATCGGCAAAGATCTTCATTTCGGGTCCACTCTCTCTTGTCAGACAATCAAACGAGTACTACAGTCGTCTGCTAGGATTAAACAATTGGCTGCAAGGCTTCTGCAAAAATCAAGACATCAGATTCATCAACAACTGGGACCTCTTTTGGGAAAGGCAGCGTTTCTTCAAGAGAGATGGCCTGCATCCGAACGGTTTCGGCGCCCGGGTCCTCTCCGAAAACAAAAGGTAATTCGTTTATCTTTACTATCTATCTCTACTCTAAACCCCTTCCGAAATGCTATTGCTGTGCTAGGACATGGTAATTGTTTAATAAAATCTTTCGTAAAAGTGCACATTAATACTCTAATAACCAATCTCAATGCACATAGAAAATCTAGGCAGTATGGCATAAACACCAATAATTTAATTAAAATTACTACTTTAAATGAACAATGTATTAAAACTATACAAACAGACTATAGATTAAACAAACAATACACACAGAGCGGCGCTAATAAAAATAACTTAGTTCATGTACCAAATATCAATAACGCACATAGTATTCATCTCTGCCCCTCCGAAACATTAAATATGGCACTATTAAATGTTAGAGCTTTAACTAACAAGACGTTTTTTCTCAACGATCTTATTAGTGATAGAAAAATTGATTTCACTACACTAAGTGAAATGTGGCTTAGCTCAGATGGCGCGGCTGTTTTAATCGAATCTGCACCTCCGGATTACAGTTTTACTCGTGCGGACCGCCAAGGAAAGAAGGGTGGCGGCTTGGCAAACATTTACTCGAGCCGGTTAAAGTGTAAAGATGTCAGTTTTGGTAAATTCAAGTCCTTTGAGTATCTCGTCGTTGTTATTCATGGAGATTCTCACGTTCTAGTATTATCCGTGTATAAACCTCCTAAATTCAACGCATCTTTCTTTGAGGAATTCTCTGACTTAATGTCAATTTTAGTTACGAACTAAGACACGCTCTTAATAGTCGGCGACTTTAATTTTCATTTAGATAATCAGTGTCCATTTATAGGAGATGGACGTCTGAAGCAGAGCTCCGCTAGCAGCGGCTTTATTTTCCCACGTATTTCATATTATTTAGAGGTATCCTGTATTTAACCCGACCAAGGAACTTCCACTACAATATACAAGCATGAGTAACAAGAAGAAAAGTCAGAAAGAACCGGAAAAGAAACTTAAAGCTGCTTCAAAGTCTGGACAGACTTCCGGCCTGAGTGAAAGTGCAAGGTATGGCCTCACGGAGACTGACCTGGAACAGGCAGACGAATGCGCAGAATTCCTGGGACCCCGCTCCATTGTATCGTCTCCAGTCGAGAGTGAAAATGGGAGCGAAGGTGCAAGTGATACAGGTCGCGATGGATCGCCGATTTCTGAGGATCATTCAAGACTAGAAAGGGCTCTGCAGGACGTGCTCTCATCTACTCATCGCGAGCCCGCAGCGCCTACTGTAACAGGGGCTGCATTTCCACTCGCGGAGCACGAAAGCCGAAGCGAACTGTCCGAACTGAAAGAGATGATCGCAACACTGGCCACTACCATGGTTACGGCCATGAATGAGCTTAAGAATGAGCTTAAGAAAGATAACACGAATGATCTTAAGAAGGTGACCATTGAGCTCAAGAAGGATAACAAAGATAAGGAAACGCGTCTATTTAAACGTTTTGATGTGAACTTTAAAGGCATGTTGGAGAAATTAGTGGAACACATTGAACAAACTAATTCAAAACTGAAAATGCTTGATGACCATATTAATGACGTTTCAGATCAGCTGGAAGACGTTAAGCAGGGACTCACGGCTCGAGTGGAAACAGCGGAACAACTGGCATCTAACGCCGATGAAAAAGCCACAGCTGCGAACTCGGAATGCAAAAAACTTGGAGACAGACTTGCAGCCCTGGAGGGTGGGTGCAGAAGAAATAATATAAGAATTGAGGGTATACCTGAGAAACGAGAAAGCTCAAGCCCAGTGAAATTTGCAGTATAATTACTGTCTAAAATAATTGGAGATGACTTTAAACTCGACATTGAGATAGCCACGGCTTATCGCACAAAGATACCAAGCGCCTTCAAACCTAGGTCTTTTATTGTCCGCATCGAGCGACTATGATGTAAGCTTGATGTGATGGCACTTCTCAGACACAAGCAAGAGATTATATTCGAAAATAATCTTATTCGTATTTTTCCCGACTTCTCACCATCAACAGCTGCAAAACGCAGATCCTACATCGACATTAAAAAGTTGCTACGGAAAGCCGATATCAAATACAGCCTCTTGTATCCCGCCAAACTGAAAGTGGAAGTTCAAGATCGACATTATATTTTCTTCAGCAAAGAAGAAGCTGAAAAAGAACTAAAGAAGCTGTTTCCGACACTTTTTTGAAAGTTAATAAGGAGCCATATTCTATCAAGGCACGGGAAGGACCTATGATCTGCTCTCTGGATCCATTTTTTAAAGAGACTGGTATTATAATTATACATCCCTTTTTTTTTTTTTTTTTTTTTCTCTCTGGACTTTATAAGTTTATGTTTTAATCAGAGTTATAGAGTTATAGACGTGAGTGTGAAAATGTGGAAGTAATTAAAGTAGGATTCGTTTTTTTTTTGTTTTGTTTTTTTCCTTCTTCCTTTTTTTTTTTATATTTTACTATACCTTAAAGTAGACTGTTTAACTTCATACCCTTGGTTTACTGCTTTTTCTACTATTTATACTATTACCATTATACTATTACAGTAGGAATTACCAGGTTTATTCTAGACTAGTTTTTAAAATCATTCCCAGGGTTGTTTCTTTTCTTTTTTTTTTTTTTTTTTTTTAATCTTAATATCTTAACTTAAAAGCGCTGAAGATTATTTCAAGCTTAAATATTGTTAATGAGAACATCTTCGGCAGATAGTATTAAGAATTTAACTGCAAAAGATATCTCTGTTTTAATTCTGTAACGCTGCTGCAGGGTGGGGTTTGTTTTGTTTTGGACGTGCTCTGTCTCTTCGTATGTCAGAGGACTGGAACATCGCGAAGTGGGATCTAGCCTCATGTGGGGAGGCAAAATGGGGGGGGGGGGGGGATAAAGGGGGGAGAGAAGGAGAGCAGGCTATATCTAATCTATTCTTGTAATTCTTATAATTATAAATATCAATGCAACAATAGGCTAAATGCAATAACTCATGG
The DNA here is from genome assembly GCF_900747795.2 of Erpetoichthys calabaricus. Lineage (NCBI taxonomy): Eukaryota > Metazoa > Chordata > Cladistia > Polypteriformes > Polypteridae > Erpetoichthys > Erpetoichthys calabaricus. Next base: position 53,059,890 of record NC_041411.2, read on the forward strand.
GGAATCTTGAAACTAAGATTAAAACTGCCATATTACCAATTAAAACTATAAAATGACATTAAAAACTCAGAATCAATGTCTCCATGATGGGACAGTTAACTTTGTGAGCTGGAATGTTAAAGGCCTGAATCACGAATTAAAGAGAAAGAAAGTATGCTCTCACCTAACAGGCTTAAACGCTAAAATAGTATTTCTACAGGAGACCCACTTACTAACCAAGGATCAGTTCAGATTACAAAAAGACTGGACTGGCCAAATGTTCCATTCTAGCTTTATAAAGAAAACTAGAGGGGTGGGAATTCTCATACATAGAACAGTTCCATGTGTATCATCAGATGTAGTGTCGGACCCTGAAGGGAGATATGTGATGGTCATGGGCAACTTATATAACAGTAAAATGATTTTGATAAATGTTTATGCACCCAATGCTGATGATAAGGAATTCATGCAAAATCTACTTGCATCCATTCCCAATGTGAACACTCATAAAATTATAATGGCTGGGGATTTTAATTGTGTTTTAAATCCACTCTTAGATAGGACTCCTGTGACAGGGGGGACGACATCTAATACTGCAAAGATAATTACACAGTTTTTGAATGATCACAACTTGTCAGACCCCTGGAGGTTTCTTAACCCAAACTCAAGAACATATTCGTTCTATTCACCAGTGCATTATAGCTACTCAAGAACTGATTATTTTTTTATAGATAATAATTTCCTGCCTACAATTAAATCATGCAAATATGACACAATTGTTATCTCTGACCATGCCCCTCTAGTCTTGGAGCTAAAATCATTAAGCCCCTCACACTCACCTCGTAGATGGCGTCTTAACCCTCTTTTATTGGCAGATGAGAACTGCACAGAATTTATATCCAAACAAATCAGCTTCTTCCTAGAGACAAACACGTCCACAGAGGTTTCTGCAGGAACACTCTGGGAAACTCTAAAGGCCTTCTTAAGAGGACAGATTATTTCATATCTTTCCCACAGAAATAAATTAGAAACCAAGAAAGTGTCAGAGCTAAGAAATGAAATTACTAGAATAGATGAAGAACAAGCCAGGCGTCCAAGTGAAGCTCTTCACAGGAAAAGGCAGGCCCTACATACAGAACTTAACATCTTAACAACTAAAGAAACCGAACAACTTATTTATAAGTCTAGACAGCATTACTATGAACACGGAGAAAAAGCTAATAAGCTTTTAGCTCAACAAATTCATAAACAAGAAGTTCACAATGCAATACCAGTAATCACCAACAAGAATGGAGAAGAAATCATCGACCATAATAAAATAATGCACACATTTAGAGATTACTATAAGTCTTTATATTCCACTGAGCCCAAAGAAGACAACACACAATCTAATGCATTTCTGGATAATTCACAAATACCACAAATAGATGCTTTAAGTGCTGAGGAACTAGATAAACCTCTAACCCTAACAGAATTACTAGACGCTATAAAGTCACTACAAAGCGGGAAATCATCAGGCCCTGATGGTTACCCCGTAGAGTTTTATAAGAAATTCTCCACTCAGCTAGCTCCACTCTTATTGGCAACATTTACAGAAGCTAGAGACAACCAAATACTACCTCAAACATTTCGACAAGCATTAATCACCGTCTTTCCTAAACAAAATAAGGACTTGTTACAATGTGCATCATATAGACCAATTTCACTCCTGAATAATGATGTTAAGATACTCTCAAAAATCCTAGCTAGAAGGATGGAGAAAGTGCTGCCCTCGGTAATATCACAAGATCAAACTGGATTTATTAAAGGCTGACACCTATCTTCAAATCTCCGACGCTTGTTTAATGTTATATATTCACCAGCAAAATCAAACACCCCAGAGATATTACTATCATTAGACGCAGAAAAGGCATTTGACATGATCGAATGGAATTACCGTTTCACTGCATTGGAGAAATTTGGGTTTGGCCCGAATATTTGTGCTTGGATCAAATTACTGTATACCAATCCAGAAGCTTCAGTTTGTATTAATAACATTTGCTCAGACTACTTTAAACTAGAACGTGGTACCCTGACAAAGATGTCCCTTGTCGCCACTGTTGTTTGCAATCGCTATTGAACCACTGGCGGTTCACTGCCGAAATTCTTATCAGATAAAGGGGATTGTCAGAGAAGGACTGGAACAGAAAATTTCTCTATATGCAGATGATATGGTCTTATATATATCAGACCCAGAAAACACTGTCCCTGCTGTTTTAACAGCACTAACAGAACTTCAAAAGATATCTGGTCTTAGAATTAATCTGAATAAAAGTATACTCTTTCCAGTGAATTCACAAGCATATAATATTAGATTAGACACCGTACCTTTTACCACAGCAGATCAGTTTAAATACCTAGGGGTAAATATCACAAGTAAACATAAAGCTCTTTATCAACAAAATTTTGGCGTCTGTATGGAAAAAATTAAGCAAGACTTGCATAGATGGTCAACCCTTCATCTCACTCTAGCCGGAAGAATTAACATTATTAAGATGAATATCCTTCCTAAACTTCTCTTTTTATTTCAAAACATTTCAATATATACCAATAAATTGTTTTTTAAACAGATTCAATAATAACCTCATTCATTTGGAACTCAAAACACCCACGTATCCGAAGAGCGACCCTACAAAGACCTCAGGCAGAAGGTGGCATGGCAGCAAACATACAAGCCATAAAAACCTGGACACAAATAAATGCACATACACAGGCTTGGTCCGCAATAGAAGTAAAATCCTGTAGTACTTCTTTATACTCCCTGCTCTGCTCTCCAATAAATGAAAGTTATCGCAAATATACTAATAACCCAATTGTGCTTTACTCACTCAGAATATGGAACAAAATTAGGAAGCATTTTAAGATGGAAAATCTTTTATCAGTGGCACCTCTGCAAGAGAACCACCTCTTTCAACCTTCGCAAGTATATCCAGTTTTTAATACCTGGAAAAGTTTTGGGATTAAAATGCTCAGAGATCTTTATATAGACAACATATTTACATCTTTTGAACAATTACGTTCAAAATTTAACCTCCCAGCTACACTTTTCTTTTACTATCTTCAAATTAGAAATTTTGTTAAACAGAAATTGCCCGATTTCCCCCACCTTGCACCCTGTACAATGCTGGAAAAAATACTGCTCAATTCCGAGGAAACAAACACTATTTCTGCAATATATAAAATCTTATTAGAGTCCCTACCTTTCAAAGATCCAAGAGGACATTGGGAAGAAGATCTCTTAATCAATATATCAGAAAAGGAGTGGAAGGTAGCAAAGCAGAGAATTCACTCGAGTTTTATATGCGCAAAGCATAGAATTATTCAACTAAAAATTATATATCGAGCTCATCTGTCTCGCTTAAAACTGTCCAAAATGTTTCCAGGCCAGGATCCAACCTGCGAGCGCTGCAACCAAGCTCCTGCCTCACTGGGCCTGCACCAAATTAACATCATTTTGGACAAAAATTTTTAAGTGCCTCTCAGACAGCCTTGGTATCACAATCCCTCCTAACCCACTAACAGCTGTGTTCGGTGTTCTTCCAGATGGACTTGAAGTAGAGAAGGACAAGCAAACGGTGATTGCATTCACTACACTTTTAGCACGAAGACTTATTTTGTTAAATTGGAAGAATCCTAATTCTCCTCTTATAAGTCAGTGGGAAACCGATGTTTTATATTATTTGAAATTGGAAAAAATCTAATTTTCAGTTAGAGGATCTGTACAACATTTTTTCAAAACATGGCAGGATTTAATCAATATTATTTTACAATAAGAGAAATAACTATTATTGCATTTAACTCCCTTCTTCATCTCTTATTTACATAGATATTTACTTCTGCCTTTCTTTTGTTTAATGTTGCCTTATTAAAAAGCCTAAAGCAATTTTCCTTTAGCTAAGCTCTCCTTCTCAGGGGTGGGGTTTGATTAGTCTTCAAATTTGTTGGGTTATAAATTGATCTGTTTGTATGGAATTATTACAATGAAAATTAATAAAATAAAAATATTAAAAAAGATAATCAGTGTGACCAAAACATAAAAGAATTCATGAACATCTTGGACTGTTTTGATTTGAGACAGCTCATTAATCAGCCTACACATAAAGCAGGTCATACGTTAGACTTAGTGATTACTAAAGGACTAAAAGTTGATATAAAGCAGATCATTGATATTGGTCTATCAGACCATTTTCTTCTACTTTTTAATTTAGAAGTAATGTTAGAAAACACTCATGAGAAGCATTTTGTTAAAAAACGCTTCTTTGACTCATCAGCAGCTTTAAAACTTACAAACATCCTAAACAATCAATCCGTTTATAGTGCTAACTATAATAGCGAGGATAATGTAAATAATAAGGTAGAAAGATTTAATACTAAAGTGAGAGCTGCTGTTGACATAGTTGCACCTGTAAAGACAGTTAAAAAAATCTTCTAGCATTGTTATACCATGGAAGACCCAAAGAGTGTCTGATTTAAAGAGAACGTGCCGTAGAGCTGAGCGTAAATGGAGGAAGACTAAACTAACTATCCACTATGAAATATTAAAAGTTAAAATAACAGAATACAATAACACAGTCCATCTTGAGAGGCGCTGCTATTTCTGTAAATAGAAATTTGTCATTAGATACGGGGGTATTCCCAGACTATCTCAAGACTGCTGTATTTAAACCCATAATTAAGTAAAATTATCTTGACCCTTCTGCTCTTGAAAATTTTAGACCCATCTCTAACCTACCTTTCTTAAGTAAAATTTTAGAGAAGGCAGTCATTATGCTGTTAAATGACCACCTGGGGCACACCTGAAGTAACAGCAGTGGTTTGGGAATAGAAAGTTTTAATCTGAACAAACTGAGTGCAGCCTGAGAGGTAGGATCTGAACCAATCTAGTGCTGTGTGGGTAATGCCAATTGAAGATAATCTATTAAGAACAGTAGTGTGACAAATAGTGTCAAAGGCTGCACTCAGATCAAGAAGGATGAGAATAGTGATTAAACCAGAATCAGCTGCAATAATGAGGTCATTAGTAATTTTGCTAAGTGCTGTTTCTGTACTATAGAGGGGGCAAAAACCAGACTGGAACTGTTCATACAGATTATTTTGAGATAAATGAGAATGAAGTTGAATAGCCACTACTTTTTCAAGAATTTTGGAAATGAAGGGTAGATTAGAAATAGGACATAAATTACTGAAATTAGTCGGATCAACACCAGGTTTTTTCAGTATTGGGGTTATTGCAGTAGTTTTAAAAGATGAAGGAACAGTACCAGTAGTGAGAGAAGAGTGGATTATAGAAGAAATAAGAGGGACCAGAGAGGGGAGGCAGGCTTTGACCAGAACTGTAGTGAGGGGGACCAGTTGACAGGTGGATGTCTTAGACTTACAGACAAGATCGGAGATTTCTGGGAAAGTAGGAAGCTGAAAAGAGGAAAATGGGTGGGTGAAATTCAAATGAAATACTGGAGGAATCCGTACCGAGAAACTGGTGTATCTTTTGGATTTTTTTCATTAAAAAAGAACATAAGGGAATTGCAAAAATCAGTTCAGTAAAGGTGAATAGGTAGAGAATCGGGGGGGTTGTGTGATATTATTAAGCAGTGAAAACAATGACTTGGTGTTGCCTTCATTAGAAGAAATAATGTGAGTATAATCATCATCAAATTCTTCCATGTGAACCCTGAATACAATGAGGACTGATTGAGGTCAACTATGTTAGGTAAAATGCCTAGAGGGGGCTGGGCGGTCTCATGGCCTGGAACTCCTGCAGATTTTTTTTTTCTCCAGCCGTATTATTGCAGGATGAGTATTTTTTGTTTTTTCTGTCTTCCCTGGCCATCGGACATTTATTTTATTCTATGTTAATTAGTGTTCCCTAATTTTAATTATTTATTTTGTCTTTTTTTCTCTTTATTCATCATGTAAAGCACTTTGAGCTACATTATTTGTATGAAAATGTGACTATAGAAATAAATATTGTTGTTGTTATAATAGTTAGATTTAGTTTGGGCAATACAGTTTTTATAATACAGTGTATGTTTTTTTTAACTTCTTTAACATACTACTTCTGCGCTGTGAAGCGCGGGTATTTTGCTAGCATGATCAAATTGGGAGGGATATTAAATTAGGATTATGGAATGGAACAGGATTAAAGCAATGGGAGGAATTAAACAGGATATAAGACATTCAGTCCTGATTAGTGAGGATAAGTGAGGATTAGTGAGGATATATGTTACAGAAGATGAGAAGGGTGAAATATTGGCTAAAACTTTTGTTGAAGTTTCCTAGCATGGAGAGTGTAAGCAATGATGCTAAAGATTGTAGGAAGTCAACTTTAAAATATGTACCTGATATATTAGAAACTAGTTGTTACAGTGATAGTATAACAGATGTTGAATTTACTATGTATGAATTTAAAAAGGCAACAGAAAGTATGGGTCAGACCTCTCCCAGAAAGATGAAATTTGCTATTGTATGTTTAAAAAAATGAGTGATAAATCTCTGGAAAGAAATTTACAGTTTTATAATATCATTTGGAAAATAGCAGTAGGGATACCAATTTTAAAACCAGGTAAAACACCATCAGATCCAGCCAGTTACAGACCTATGTCATTAACAGCACATATGAATACGTTAATGGAGAGTATGGTCAATGACAGATTAATTTATACCTTGGCAAATTACCAAAGTGGTTTCAGGAAGAGTAGAATGACAATAGATTCAGTATTGAAACTAGAAGATGAAATTAGAAAAGTACAGGCAAATAAAGAATTTGTAACAGCTCTGTGAGCCGTGATTTTTCTTTGAAGGACAGGTTTGGGGCAGACTGATTTGCAGGATGACATCCGACCTCTTGCTGCATCCAAACGGTGCCATCTTTCATCTTTATGCCTGGTGCAGCTGCATTGTTGTTATATGTGGGTGGACATTTCTTGTAGGGAGGGCTTCTGTTCTCTTTCTCTGATATAGAACTCTCATTCTCATCTGAGTTCACCTCTGTTATAGCATGTCCTTATCAGAAAACAGTAGTGTTAGATCAGGGGAGTGTGAACGCAACTGAGAGAATAAAACTGAACAAAAAAAAACACACTAACCTTTACAAGTACCATACTTTTACACTGGCTGTTACAGACTCAAATGAAATGTATGTTTTTATTGTATAATAGTAACAATAAGTGCAGCTCACTACTCAAAATGCTTATTTTGGGATGCAGCAAGGCTCGAACCCACTAACCTGATTTCTTTTTCTTTGGTTATACAGTAATCCCTCCTCCATCGCGGGGGTTGAGTTCCAGAGCCACCCGCGAAATAAGAAAATCCGCGAAGTAGAAACCATATGTTTATATGGTTATTTTTATATTGTCATGCTTGGGTCACAGATTTGCGCAGAAACACAGGAGGTTGTAGAGAGACAGGAACGTTATTCAAACACTGCAAACAAACATTTGTCTCTTTTTCAAAAGTTTAAACTGTGCTCCATGACAAGACAGAGATGACAGTTCAGTCTCACAATTAAAAGAATGCAAACATATCTTCCTCTTCAATGGGGCAAACAAATCAATAGGGCTGTTTGGCTTCTAAGTATGCGAAGCACCGCCGGTACAAAGCTGTTGAAGGCGGCAGCTCACACCCCCTCCGTCAGGAGCAGAGAGAGAAAGAGACAGAGAGAGAGAGACAGATAAAAAAAATCAATACGTGCCCTTTGAGCTTTTAAGTATGCGAAGCACCGTGCAGCGTACTTAAAAGCTGCACACAGAAGGTAGCAACGTGAAGATAATCTTTCAGCATTTTTAGACGAGCGTCTGTATCGTCTAGGTGTGCGAACAGCCCCCCCGCTCACACCCCCTACGTCAGGATCACAGATAGTCAGCGCAAGAGAGAGAGAGAAAGAAAAGTAAGTTGGGTAGCTTCTCAGCCATCTGCCAATAGCGTCCCTTGTATGAAATCAACTGGGCAAACCAACTGAGGAAGCATGTACCAGAAATTAAAAGACCCATTGTCCTCAGAAACCCGCGAAGCAGCGAAAAATCTGCGATATATATTTAAATATGCTTACATATAAAATCCGCGATGGAGTGAAGCCGCGAAAGGCGAAGCGCGATATAGTGAGGGATTACTGTAGTCATAAATAAAAGCACACTTGTTCTGTTATATGTGTACCTTTTGTGAAAGTGCTTATTTGATATTTGGACTTCAGTCTTCACATATTATACACTTAATGTCAAAATTTTGTTGTTAGTATTAAAACATGAAAAAAGTTTGTCTTTTAGTTATGTGTTCAACATTTCTTGCATTTCCTGTCATCCTACATTTACATAGATCTTTGTAGACACGGAATGCACATGAAATGCATGTGCTCCAAATAACAATATATTATTTACCCTATACAGCTCTCGGTACCTCACTCCCAGATAAACAAGGCTTGAGCTGGGAGAGATTTTTGCCCTTCCTGCAGTGCTGGGGGAATGGAATAGCAGGCTGCTTGTTGCTTTTGCTTATCGACACATTCATAAAACAAAACACGCTAATGGAGGGGTGCAAACAGATTTAAGGTGGGCCGGGTTTATGAGTTTTTTTGTAGGCTTTAGTAATTCTTGTGTTAAATCTTCACCTAACTCTGCAGTACAGGTGGAGATGGGACAAATGCCATTAAAAGTATGTAGATTACAGTTGCTTTTAATGCATTGGGTTAATATAAAAGAGAATAAGACTGATCGCCCTGTAAGTAATGTATTAAAAGATTGCTGGAAGCACCATAAAAAAAGTATTGCTAGTTTTGGATGGGTGGGTCTGGAACAGGCTGAAAACATGGGATGGATGGATTTTCAGATCAGTCCAACAGTGGCACTCCCGGTAACTCTGCCATTGCTCTTTCCAATGACATTAGTGGACTTTGGTATACATGATCTGTTAAAATCAAACAGTCAAGGTGTAACTGAAAAGGTGATTGTAAATATATATATTGGTCAGAATTATTATGGAATATTAAAGATGTTTACTGATGAATCCAAAGATAGCATGATGGGAAGTTTAGCATCAGCAGTTAGTGTTCCAGAAGTACAAGTATATATGAAGAAAATATTGTCTGATTACTTATCAGTATTTACAACTGAATTGATAGATATTATATTAGGACAACAATGGATTGAAGAAATTTGCCCTTACAGGGTAATTATTTGTTCAGTTTCCCTTCCTTCCCTGCAAAGTATTAAAACAGATAAATCAACATCAAGGGCAGACTTGTTAATGAAAGTAATGCAAACATTGAATTGATTTAAAGAATATGGACTTATAAATTAGTTTCTTATGGGTTCTAGTATATAATGGGGTCAAAGGAAACTAAATAGTTGATGATTTGGCAAAAAACCCACAAAACATCCTGTTATTGACTTAGAAGTAAGAATAAGTAAATCAGAGATTAAAAGTCTGATAAGATCGAAAATTGATGAGATGTGGCAAACATGTTGGACACTCAAAGTAAGGGAAGGCATATGTACAGAATAGAGCAAAGTTGGTTCAATGGGAAAAGGCGACAAAAAAGGAAAAGAAGAAAATATATTAACATTCCTCAGGATTGGACATACTAGGCTAATTTATATACAATTCAAGATAGGGCAGTATCATTCTGGAGTATTTAGATTATGTAATCAACTAGAAACAGTACAGCATGTATTGTTAGGGTGCACGAAGTATAAATTACAACAAGGTCAACATTTTAAATTCCTGGGAATGGGTAAATTGACACTAGACAAATTATTAAGGCGTGGAGATGGATGTAAAGTGATTCATAGATCCATACTTAGTTATTTAAAAACTATAAGGTTATTTGAGAGACTCTAATCGGAGATATAGGTATTTTGAGTCATAGTTTTTTTTTCCCCTTTCTGCATCACACTCCAGTTCGGTAGGTGGCGGTAATGCACGTTAAGTTGGATTGCCACCCATCATTAAATTAAAGAAGAAAAAGAAGAATCCAGCAGTCAAGCATTCATGTACTGCAGAAGTTTGTGAGTATTACTGTTACAGTATTAAATGAATGGTTATTTTTGATATCCTTCTTTATTTTTAAGAATTTTGATTCAGGACTGTGCATTGGGAATTTGTTTGCAGTGGATTGCCTTTTAGACATGTCTTTTTGCTTATTTTTGCTTTTTAGAGTATTTTGCTTGTATTTTTTCTAGTTTCTTTAGGAATTAAGGATTTATTAATATTTTTCATTGTCTTTTTTTGCACAAGCCTAGGCTTTTGGTTACCCTTCTATTTGTGTGTCTTTTTAATATATTTTTGGGATATTTAACTGTTTTTGAGGGTAAAATCCATTTTGGGTTTGAAAACCTAGAAGTAGGCCTTTGGAAATAGGATTAAGCACTTTCGGGTGAAGCCTTTTCCAGGCAGACAATGGGGGGTCTGGCCAGTAAAACTTTTTGTGAAGCCTTTTAGAGGCCTCTCAATCTCTTATTTGCCATGTTTGTGTCTCCAATTCACAAAAGATTACAGATTAATAGTTGGGTTTTGGTTCAAAAGTAATGTGTTCCAGGTTTCGATTTGTTTCTGGTTTTTCTTTTATTTTTCCCTAACATTTCACTTCCTGGTCCTCTTCCAGCCTTTGGATAGAATAATCAGGAACCAGATAATTTTGTTTTTTAAATGTAGCGCAAATGAAAAAGAGTTTTCCAAATTATTAGATAGGAAAAATGTGTCAATAGTAACCTTTTAACCTGTTTCACTAATGATGTAAAAGTCTTGACCTCTAAGAGTATGCCTCACAGAAACTGGGAGTAGTGTCATGGGAATGGTACTTGCAAAGTGGTGGTGATCATACACTAAAAAAGATATTATCAGAAATAGAGCAAAATAATTTCAACAATTGCTGAATTTGTCATACTTCAACAACCAAAATATGTTAAAAAGTGTGAGAAAAATGTGCTTATGGTTCAGTAAAAAGTTCAATATTGAATCAACTCATAACAGGCACCTATAATTTTAGCAATCTGTGTTCACATGCTAGTTTTGCTATCAGAGGAAGAATGGGGGTTGATTAGGGGTCACTCAAAGTGATTCCTAAGAAGATAGGAATTAAAAGTTGTAGTGCATAATGATTTGAGCTTCAAACTAAAATGGGCAATCTCAGTTATAACATCAAGATCAAGTGATGTTTGCAAGAGTTACTTTGCTGTTTGGATGACAAATAAATACATCCTGAAAAGTTTTACTGCCCGAGGTAGATTTCATTACAGTCCTGAAGATGACTATGAAGTCATACTTATTGTGTAGAGATTCAGTATTTCATTAAGAGGCAAAGGCTTGTGGGGTCTCACAGTAAAGAAGAGTTTGGTTTTATAGTGTGGATTTTATATACCTGGAAAGTCCAATACCGGAAATTATTACTTCTCGACCTGAAGAGGCGTAATTTTATTAATGTAATGTTGAATGCTGAATTGGTAGATACATTGGGCAAGGTGAATGTGGTCACGATATAAGAACTACTGATGGTTCTTACATATTCTCACTATATTATTGTGGTTCAAATGCTGAAACTCATTCCAACACCTTGTTTTCAAGATGCTTAAATTATTTGGTGGGGCAAGATTATTTTCCAACTTGGTTCACAAGTGTCGCTCTTGGCAGATGAGGATGGGAGAGAATCAAATAAACAAGAAATTCATTGTGTACCAAATTGGACTGCAAAATACCCTCAGGAGATAATTAGGAAGGACATGGTTGTTCAAAAAAAAATGCTATTATCTTCTGACTAGAGATAAATACCACATGAATATCTAGACACTATCTTCTTAGTAGTCCGTTTAGCATAGATCACACTAAACGTAAAAAAAATTTCTCTTTCTCAAAGATCATATTTCTTTCCTGAAACATGTGGTAGCTGTTAATAGGGCAGTAACAGATCCAATAGAAGTAGGCTTTCATTTGAATTAGCCCAACTTCTTCTTGAGCCTCTGTAATAGTATCATTCATACAGTTGTGACAGATAGGGGCGCTGTCATCCCCTTGAACCCTCAGACAACACGTTCTGACACCAGGTAAAAAGTCCAATAATGAATTTATTATTATAATAATGTGCACAAAGCACCTACACTCCACAATCCTCAATAATCACTAATCAATAATACAATTCTCAATTCTTAATCCTCCACTCCCAGCAGCTCAGTCACCCTTCCTCCCAACTCAGTTCTCTGCTGGGATCTCCCAGAGTTCTTTTATAGTTCCTGACCCGGAAATGCCTCTGTCCTAGCACTTCTGGGTCAGATCAAAAACTCTTCTTTTTCTTCTGCCCGGAAGTACTTCATTTCTTCCGTCCTCTTCACGAGGTAGTACTTCTGGGCTATAATGAAAATATAAATCCTTATGCTTCCCTGCAGTGTCCTCTGGCGGCCCCCACGGTATCCAGCAGGGCTGTGAAGGAAAACTTCAAGGTCCATGATGACCTGCTGGAATTCAGGGCATCTCCACGTTGCAGGAAGGGCTCCATCTGGCGTCTTGGGGCTATAGGCCGGGATAAACTGCCAGCCATATATCATACAGTTCAAATTTTTCTAAAATTGTAGGGCCATTCAGGGAAGGAGAAGAACTTTCCTCGTTAATAGAAAACACTTTGTGAAGATGAGGTGGTCAAGTTAAAGCCATAACTACTGCACCAACCTGATCATGTACGTAATGTCGGAGATTAATGCCATTGATGATGCTTCTGTAACCATTCATATCCAGAAGGAAAATTGCATAGAAAATGTTAAAGCTGTCATGTTAAATAGTAATACTAATAAGTAGTAATCAAAGCTGGAGTTACGCAATATGTACAGTGGATCCAGAAAGTATTTGGGTCTCTTCACTTCCTGCACACTTTATTGTGCTGTAGAATTAATTTTAAATGGAGAGATATACCAGTTTTGCCCATCAACCCATATTCAATTACCCATAATGACAAAGTGAACACATGTTTTCAGAAAGGTGCAAAATTATTAAAAATCAAAAACATTTATGTTAATATTCAGACCCTTTGGCGTGACACTCCAAATTGTGGTCAGGTGCATTCTGTTAGCTTTGATTTTAATTGAGATGTGTCTAGAATGTGATTGGAAGCCTCCTGTGGCAAACTGAATGGATTGGACAGAGTTTAGCAAGACACACACCTATGTACTGTATATAAGTCCCACAATTCACACTGCATGTCAGGGTAAAAACCAAGGCATGAAGTCCAGGAGTTCTCTGAAAACTTCCATGATCATATTGTGATGAGGCATAAATCAAGGAAATGGTACACAAGCATTTCTAAGGCCTTGAGTGCTCCCAGGTGAGCAGTGGCCTCAGTAATTGCAAAATAGAAAAAATCTGGACCCACAGTATTCTTCCTAGAATTGGCTATATGGGCAAACGGAGTAACTGGGCGAGAAGAACTGGTCTGGTAGGTGACCATGAACCCAATGGTCACTCTAACAGAGTTTCAAAAGTCCTCTACTGAGATGAAATAACCTGTTGGAAGGATGACCATCTCAACAGCACTCCAGCAATCAATGCATATAACAGCCTGCTTGGAGTTTACCAGAAGGCATTTAAAAGAGTTTGAATACACAAGAAGATTTTCTGGTCTCTGCTGAGACAAAAATTAAACTTTTTGGGCTTAACTCCATGCACTATGTCTGTTGATGATTAGGAACTGTTCACAACTTGCCTAATGCCGTCTATACAGTAAAGCATGGTAGTGGCAGCATCACAGTATAAGGATGCTTCTCAGTAGCAGTGACAGGCAGACTGGTCAGAATTGGATGAAGAATGAATGCAGACAAATACAGAGAGATCCCAGAAGAAAATGTGCTCCAGAGTGCATGCAACCTCGGACTAGTGTGATGGTTCACCTTTCAGCATAACAATGACCTAAAACATTTAATCAAGACAATGCTGGAGTGGCTTCAGGACAAGTCTCTGAATATCCTTGAGTGGCCCAGCCAACCCCATAGAGCATATGTATAGAGACCTGAATGTGGCAGTTTTATGTACGCTTTCCATCCAATCTAAGGGAGCTTGGGAGGATAAGCCAGAAGGAATTGTATAGACTACTCAAATTCAGGTGTGCAGGCTCTTAGAGACTTACCCAAGATGACTTAAAGCTGTAATTGTTGCCAAAGGGGTTTCAACAAAGTTCTAAATTAAGGGTCTGAATACTTATATGAATGAGAGATTTCAGCTTTTGATTTTTAATAAATTTGCAAACTTTTCTGAAAACATATTTTCTCCTTGCCATTATGGATTATTAAGTGAAGATTAAAGGGTACAAATGGCAAATGTATCCATTTAAGATTAATTGTATAACACAGTAAAGTATGCAAAAAGTGAACGGGTCTGAATACATTCTGAATCCACTGTATACACTGTAGCGTGTGGCCGGGACCCTAGATGGCAAAGCATTACCTCCCCCAGGATGCTAGATGGCAGCCCCCCTGGGTTGCAGTGATGCCTTGGACTCCTTCAGGGCTTCATGGGAGTTGGAGTTTGGTGCAGCCCTGTTGGGATCCATGGGTGTCACCATGGGGTGCTGCAGCAGGATCTGCTGAGCCCTTTTGGGCAGTTCTTCTACCACACCCAGAAGTGCTGCTGGAAATTAGGTCATTAAGCACCTGGAGCAGCCAGAGTCAGGAGAAGGAAGATGAAGCTTGACCAGAGGAGTGTAGGAGAAAGGAAGAAAAAAGAGAGAAGGAAGGATTTGTGTTGTGCATTGTGTTGGGAGCTGTGCTGTATTTGCGGGAAATGGGGGAAGGTAAAAAATAAAAATTATGTGTGTCTTGAACTTGTGTCCCATGCCTGTCTGTGTTGGGTTCAGGTGGCGGTGCCAACCTGGTGGTCCACAACACACACATATTATATTTTTTAGGGTTCTTCTAACCCCTGCATTAAAAAATATACATATGTGTAGGTGCATGTGTTAAGGAGCTTTATCAAATATGTAAGTGATTGTATAAGTCAAATTTAGTAAGCACACTTAAAATTTTGCCATTTGCCCCTGACAAAATGTAATTGCTTTTTTCGCTGAATTTATAGTAAAGCCCAATGGCAATCTCTGCCTGTGATTTTTCTGCATTATATCATTGAAATGAACTTGAAGCTGTCTGTGTGTCTTCACTGAACGCTCTGCTGTGGCAAAGAGGGGTAAATAAAGAGATCTCAGTCTTCACATTAATAATATACATCAGCACAGATTTATTTCTGTTTTTCTCAGTCACTGCTTGCACATGGATTCGTCTGATTAAGAAAGTGTCCAGGAAACATTTGCACATTTAATCACCTGTACCATGTAGTTGGCATCTTAAAGAACTGAATTTATTTTTTCTAGCTACAAGTTTTCAGGGTGATAAAAGCAAAACATATTTGTACAGGACGGAATAATAAGCCTGTGTAGCTTTAAATGTATAAAAAGTCCAATTTTTGTGTTTTAGCGAGAGAGAGTGTACACAGTCAGGGAAATCTCTTTTTTTTTTTAATCTTTTTTGCTGCGCTCTCTCCCTGATGTCAGTTATTACAGTTTTCTGTCTAGGTTTTGCAGTCTCTGAGTGTCTTCTCCATCTGGCACTTGGGATAGTCATTAAACGTGATGAATCTGTCAGGCCACCAGGTATAAAAGCTTAGCATACTGAACCCCTTCGTAGCTATGCCTTAAGGGGTATGCAAAGATCAGAACATAATATTCTAACACATGATATTTGTTATTATAAATATTTTTAGCTGCCTTTGTTGACAATATAGCATATCTAATTACTGGCCTCCTGGTTAATGTTTAGACCACAATTAAGTTATAATAGTTGTTATACCAAGATGCACATATGTACAAACTAACTGTCTGTATGGAAATATGGAAATGTTTGTCCTTTGAGTTCAGTTACAAAAGTGAATAATTTCACCCCTTTAAGCCTGTAACGTGCCAGTTAATGTCCATTTGTTGAAAGTAATGGTTACCAGACAATATACATATGCAGAACATTCTGCTATTCCAACATACACAGTCATCTTTTTCATATGTTTTAATGTATGAAATACAAAGCAGTTGCATTAAAAATGTGATTTAACCAAAAACAAACAATTGCATGAATATATAAAATTTATGTACAAATTACAGGCATCTACATATTCATCACAATATGGTACTAAAATAAAACAAGCATTAGTAATGCTTTCTTTACTGAAGATTTAAGTTTGAATTTTTTCTGTTTAACACTGTGAAATATGTAAACTCCTTTTTTCCATTTTTGCTGGACCTAAACCTAGACTAAAGCATGCAAAATACACTACTTTTAATTTTAATAACTGAAGTAATTTTTTAATAATTTCCTAAAGATTGAACTGAAGTATACCTACTAAGAGTTTTTTTTCATGCTGTTTATTTTAATTGTGTCTAACTACACATGCTGAGATTTTACTAACGTACAAACTTTTATCTTTAAATTGTTGCACTAAATACTAAATTGTTAAATTTACATTTTGGGGGAAAATGCTTCTCATGTCTCCACCTGCTTTGTGCATCAAAAACTGCCTGTATTTAATATGAAATACATATTTAACCTTCTATAGTTTGTTTACATTGACCTTTAAAAAAATGCACAAAAAGCTTTACATTTCTGCCAATCATAGACTTGGTACCTTTTACCAGCTTATGGCTGGGATGCAGTGTTTTCCTTTATTACAAAAGAACAGTATCAAATGACAAATATAAAGCCTTACCAGGTAAAACAAAGAGAAAGAAATACTTATGTTTTGCAGAACATACTGTATGTATTTTAAAAACATTGCATTTGATTTTTGAATGCAGGCAAATTTAAGAATGTCTTACTATTATTTAGTCAAGCTGTGTTTTTAGTTTCTTTCTGCATTTTTAAGGAACATCATATAATTTTGTTTAATAGCAGTAATTGAAGCTTCCTTTTCCTATGGCAGTAAAGAAATCTTAGTTAAAATTAATGAGAAAATAAGAGTAAACTGGGATTACTGTAACTAAGATTTCCTTACTGCAGTAAATCAATAGGAAATACTTTGCGTTAATTATCAATTTGTGCCATTACCTTTTTATCCTTACATTTACTTTATCATTACAGTATATGGCCATTCAGTTATCTACAATTAATACTAGTCACATTAAAGAGCCCTTGATCATTTTATCTAATCCAAACATAAATTTGTTGTTATTATATTTTTGGTATTCACAAAACAAAAGTAAATCAAATATATTTTAAAAACTGTAAAATTTTAGAAGCTTAGTAACTAAAACATATTAAATTAGTCGTTTTTGCCTTATTTAAAGTATTCCCAAAGTGTTTTTTGACCACGTTTCACAAACAAGTTCTGCATATTTTACTCTGTTTGCTCTAAAAGACTTGCTTAAACTGTTTTCTGATAAATTTAAATATTGCTTTATAATACACAGCGAACATCATTTCTAGTCCAGTGCAAACAAGGTAATGAGTTTTATATCAGAAGACCTTGATTATTACCTATTTTTTGTCTGCATAACACACTTGATTTAAACAGGTTTGTCTCTATGATAGCCCAGAGTAAATTAATTAAGTAGAACACTTATTTAACATTTTTGATTGTAAGCCCAGTGCAGTGTGGCATAGTACAAGAGAAAGCTGGTTAACAAAATCTCTGAGAAGCACCTAATATGCAAATATACAAGTATTCTTGTTTTTAATGTATTAATCCGATATTCACTCTAATATTTTTGCTATATAACTTTTTTCAACTGGTTAATTTGTTGCTTTAGATTAGCCATTATAAATATGGCTACACCAAGTTTGCATATACTCTGATATATAGTAATTAATTTTGGAAGTCATGCAACTCTAAATGGTTTCTAGTAATTGTGGAAACAAAATTAATATTAAAATGTAAATGAATTATCTTTTTGGTCATATTTAACTTTCAGCATCTTAATTGTGAGATAATTTTTACTTAAACTAAAGCTGCCATATTATTATACAAATCAAGCACATGCAGATAAGAAAGAAATTATTTAATGGCTTTCATGGTTTTGGGAAGACAAAAGTGAAATAAGATTATAGACAGATGTGTGTAATGTTCCAAATCCACATTTCACAAACTGAAATGGTATTAATATTTGGTAAGTTTATAGAAACTACTATATGTTTTCTTACCATGAAAAGCTAACCCTCCTAATTTTAAATTCTCTACTGAGGTTTCTTTGTTATTCATTAGTCAGTAAATAAAACATTCATTGTGAATAATTCATGAAACTTTGCTTTTATAATTTCAGAGTGCATTTGGACACATTTCGCAAGAGATGACTGGATGTCTGTAGTAAAGTAGTAAATGATGGTATAAAGTAGGATTTCAAAGAGAAAAATGGAAGAGTGAACAAAATACAAAAAACCTTTTATCTTCCAGTTCACATAGAAAGTGCAAAGGTGTAACATTGTTCATCAGCTCCTAAGTGTTACAAGCATCTAATAGGAAAAAGTTCTTCGCATTTGGCCAGAGTTATAGGTGTAGTTATAAGCAGTCAGCATCAGACTGAAAAAGTTCAGACAGTTTCTCTTATAATACACTCTCTGGTATTAGTGGAAGGAAATAATAGGGTTACAGGCAATAATAATCAAAATATGTCACACATAGTACTGTCCTGCATAATATTTTAATTTTCTGGTTTCTGCTTTTGAGAAGCACATTCTAAGATTAATGCAGTTTTTGATTTTAATTAACATGAGTGCAAGTCATATTTTGTGTATGTACAGCATGAAAGGCTCAGAAAAATAACACAGCTGTTCATTTTAAGATGAAAGTGCCCCAGTACCAAAAAATTATGATCAATGCACGTCAGTAGAAATTATGTCAAACAAAAAGATTAAAAATGCAAATGGCTATTTTTATTTCATGGCACTAAGAGTCAAAAATATAGCGGTCAAAAATGGATGCACCATTCTCTAGATCTTGGAAATTTTACCAAAATATTTCAGAGATCATTTTAAAGAGTTTTTTTCTGTTTTTAACTTTTGACTTTTTGTTTGTTTGTTACATATTCTCATTCATTGGATCTTCAAAATGTCTGTCGTGGTTAAAAGCTGGGCTCAGGTTGGCTGTTCTCACAAGAGACAAAGGGCCTTCTTGGTCTTCTGTTTCCAGTGGCTCCTCCTTAACACTGATTGGATGACTGAAAAATAAAGTTATTTTAGCAAATATATTTTGATTGTATTATTTTTTCATAGCAGTTCAAGGGGAGTACTTATAATATTTTCAAAGTCCCCAATATAACATTTCTGTTGGCAACTTTTTAAAGTTATGGAACAACATAACAACATTTTGTAAAGTATATTAAAATAGACTGCACAGAAGGAAAGGGCTGGTTGTCACGTACCTTGTGGTTGATAATCAGTATTAGTAGTAGTAGTATTTTCTGCTCTACTCTATCATGCAAAAGCCACAAACTAACTCTCAGAAGAACAAACCTTAGTGAGCCTATTTCATCAATCTATTTAAGGAGGAGGAATGATACATGTTTTAAAATACAAATGATTTTACAGTTTTGTAAGTTGTCAGTAAGGTACGAAAGGGGAATTTTCAACACAACACTGTGATAAACCCAAATCCTTAAGAGAATAATAATGCTGTCAGTTGTAAACAAGGTAAAATATCAACCACAGCTTGAAGGCTAAGCATACATGAACTACAGCAGTATCTACTGAACTTCCTATTATTAATGAATAATGCACTAATGTAAACCATGTATAAAAAACCCATTGGAGGCATTAAGAGAAAAATAGTGATTGCATTTGAGAAAAATATATTGTAATTAATATAGTTATTTCAAACACTACAAAAGCACACTTTCCTTCAAGTTTATTTTGGGATTACTTAATAATTAATATTAATTCTACAATTATAATTAATTAATTACATTTTTCTTTTTTAAATTTTTATGGCATGTATTTTGTGACGGAGGTGTTGTATGATTAGTTGCAGTTGTTGTTTGTCATAATATAATATTTTTTTATTGTATATGTCCATTCATTGAGCATCTGTAGAAAAGCCAAATTTCCTCCTTGGGACAAACTGCTTTCTATCTATCTATCTTATTGATTTCCTGGGGCAATTCACATGCTATAGCAGAAATAAGATCATAAAGAGCACAAAGACATGGTATATGACAATAACTCTCTGCTTCCTGAGTCTGAGCCAATTTTACATCCATCAACTAATATCACCCTGAAGTCCCACTTATTTTAGTGTGATAACCAACTTTGATGGCACCTCATCAAATGCTTTCAGATAGTCATGATAAATAATATCATATGCTTCACTTTGATCATTAGTTTTTGCATCTACACTCTTCCAAAACACTGAGAATTGCATTAAAATCATGGTCCATTGACCATAGTGCTTCAACCACCTCTATCACACTTCTGTCCTGATTATTATAAAATACTATATCTAGACAGGCTTCCTCCTGCATTGGCGCTTTAACATACTGTGTTAAAAACAGTCAATGATTACTTCTAAAAACTCTAGTGCTTTGCTGTTTGCAAGGTTACCCCAGTTAATATTCAGGTAGGTAAATTCTCCCATGACTTTAATATCCCCCTGTAAACTTGCCCTTTTAATTTTACTAAAAAGATGTGAAATTACTGTCTGTATTAGGCAATTTGTAACACATCTAAAATAAGACTCTTTCCCTAATGCTTTCCAGGCAAAGCCACATGCTGCCACTGAAGGACACCTGGACCAGGTCTACCAATAATCTACTACAACGCAGGCCATCCAACTCCTCCTCCAATTCAGCGATTCTCAGCTCAAGATGCTGGATCAGCTGGCATCTCCTGTAGATGTAGCCCTCATAGAAGATTTTCTCCTTCAGGCTGATATCTAAAAAGTCTAACGTCCAACAAGATGTGCATTGCACTGGACTTAAATATTCCCCATGTAGTGTTTTAGAACAGTAGCAGAGGATGGGATAGCAGAGTGCTTGCTGCTTGTGCTGATTGAGACATTTGCAAAAACAAAGATGCTGATGAAGGTGCGAAGGAATTTAAGGTGGCCGGTATTATGACTTTTTTTGTAGGCTTCAGAGATTCTAGTGTTAATTATTACAGATCATGCTTTACAATTATAGACCTATTTCAAATGTATGTTTTCTCTGTAAATCATGTGAAAAGTAGTCTCCACAATACTTCAATCTTACCTTATCCATTACAATTTAATTGAGAAATTCCAGTCTGGCGTTTCCACCAGTCACAATAAAGATATAGCACCAACTTTCAGTCATTCTTATGTGGTTTAGTTTAAATTTATGAAGTCAATTTTAATATGTACAGAAATGTTATTACGTGGTGTTCTAAAATGCTTAGTACTTGGACTTTTACCGTTTTCATTTTACATGCCAACACTGGGAAATATCATTAGAAAAGATCATTTTCTCATTTACTGAATTGTATAAGATTCTCAGCTACACCTTTCTGATCAAATTAAATTTCTCCTAAAGTGTCTTGAATTATCTCAATAAGTGCAAAGAGTGCATGGATGATAACTACTAAAGACATTATTAACTTCAGGAATAAAATAGAGTGCAACAATTTCCTGCCACATTTTACTCAGTCAGTTTAAGCATTATTACTACTGAATTGGCACACAACCTATGAGATCTCTCTGACATCATCTTCCTTTTAATACAAATCTTTCAACAGTAAAAACTTGTTTATTGTATCTTGAGAGTACAGGAAAATTAAGACATTTCATAATTGTGAATGATACTAAGAATTAAATCAGGATGTTTGCTTCTAATACAATTGACTACAGCAATGAGGTTTTAAGAGGGTGTTCAAATCACTAAAATAATTCAAAATGCTGCTGTAGGAATCTAAAACCTTTATTCTTTATCCACTCCGTCTTATAATATTTTTAAAAAATACCAGACAAGTACTGGTCTCAAAGGTCAAACGTCAGAAAATGTAAACAGAAAACGGGTGTAGAATACAAAAAGCTGCAAAACTGTAAAGTTTCTGGAAGTAAATCACAAACTTACTGGGATCTTTTTTACATGCACAAAACAGGAAGAGTATGTAGTAGTGAACAAACTTAATATTATTATTTTTTTCTCTGAAGAAAGTGGGACTCCAATTGTGAAAAACAATTCCAGTTAAAAATGGTGCTTGTGTGCCAGTCAGATTTCCTTATGTGTTTGATTATTTTAAATAAAAAGTTTATTTCAACTAGAATAGTCACATACAATTTTGAAGTGCTACAAGAGGCATAATCATGTTTGGCCAGCAGCTAAACTTTACAGTCATAGCTTTAAATTCTAAAATGAAACCTGCTTGTTTCTTAGACCCAGTCTCAACTAAACTAGTAAAAACCTCAATAGATATTTTGGCAGCACCAATTCTAAGCATTATAGATAGTTTATTACTGAATGGCACAGTTCCTTATTTAACTAAAATGTCAATTATTAGACCATTAATAATTATAGACCTGTTTCAAATTTACCCTTTCTCTCTAAAGTAATTGAAAAAGTAGTCACCATGCAGCTTCAGTCTTACTTTAGACATTTACAGTTTATTTGAGAAATTCCAGGCTGGCTTAAGCATCTGTCATAGTACAGTAATATCACTAACGTGTAGTAAATGACATTCAGATATCCTCTGATGAACGATTAGATTAGATTGGATTAGTTTGAATTAGATTAGATTAGATTAGATAAAACTTTATTAATCTCATGGAGAAATTAAAATTCATACAGCAGCAGAATCATAAAAAACTAGACTATAGACTCACAGGATAGATAGTACAGTCAATTGATCGATCAATAAATAATTAAATAAATTTAATGAAGCATTAAATTAACTGATAGCAGTGGACAGAACAGTCCCCCGAAGCTGTGTCTTAACACACAGCGGTGAACTGAGCCTGTGGCTAAAAGTGCTTCAAAAGTGCACCTTCTGAAGGGGATTTTTCAAGATGGCATCAAATTTTCCCATCATCCTCTTTTCCAGAGCAGCTTCCAATGTTTCCAGGGTTTTCCCTGTAGTGGAGCAGGCTTTACTGATAAGTTTGTTTAGGTATTGTGCTTCTTTTTCTGCAATGGTGATAGACAGGTTGGCAGAAGAGATTAGACAGGAGTACCCTTGGACTATGATGTTTACTGATGATATTGTGATCTGCAGCAAGAGTAAGGAGCTGGTTGAGGAGACCCTGGAGAAGTGGAGATATGCTCTAGAGAGGAGAGGAATGAAGGTCAGTATGAACAAGACAGAATACATGTGTGTGAATGAGAGGAAGGCCAGTGGAATGGTGAGGATGCAGGGAATAGAGTTGTCAAAGGTGGATGGGTTCAAATACTTGGGATCAACAGTACAGAGTAATGGGGATTGTGGAAGAGAGGTGAAGAAGAGAGTGCAGGCAGGGTGGAATGGGTGAAGAAGAGTGTCAGGAGTAATTTGTGATAGACGGTTATCAGCAAGAGTGAAAGGGAAGGTCTATAGGACGGTAGTGAGACCAGCTTTGTTATATGGACATGTGACACTGACCAGAGAGCAGGTGACAGAGTTAAAGATGCTAAGATTTGCATTGGGTGTGATGAGGATGGACAGGATTAGAAATGAGTACATTAGAGGGTTAGCTCAAGTTGGATGGCTGGGAGACAAAGTTAGAGAGGCGAGATTGCATTGGTTTGGACATGTGCAGAGGAGAAGGGCCCATGTTCCAAAACTTCGCAGTTTTTAATTAAGAGTGACTTTTGTATCAGGTGATTTCCGATCTGCATTGGGGGCAGACTAATTGAGCAGCTGGTGGTCCCAAGTAGGAACAGAGAAACGTTGTTGAAAATTGTGCACACCTATGTCTTGGGGGGTCATCTTGGAGTGGAAAAGATGAAGAGTCGTATATCAAAATGCTTTTATTGGCTGCATATGGATAGGGATGTAGAGCAGTTCTGTAAGTCTTGCCCCGACTGTCAAGTTGTTTCCACTCATAGATCCCCTTGTGCTCCCCTTTCACTGATGCCTATTTTGTAGGTCCCTTTTAAAAGAGTTTGGTTAGACATTGTTGATCCACTTCCCAAGAGTAAGAATAGTTATCAATACTGTATATGCTTGTGTTGGTTGATTATGCAACAAGATATTCCGAGGTGGCTACTTTGTGTAAGGCTGACACCGCGACTGTTGCAAAGTGTCTATCAGAAGTGTTCACTCAGATTGGCATCCCTTGCGCGATATTAACTGACCAGGACCCTTTACTTCTCAAATCATGAAGCAGCTATGCAGACCCTTACAATTAAACAATTCAGCACCACTGTTTATCATCCCCAAACAAATGGCCTGCCCTAACATTTTAAAAAGACTTCAAAGCAGATGATTCGGCAGGTGACTCACGACGACCCGATCTCCTGGGACACAGTGTTGTCCTTTCTCCTATTCGCTGTTTGGGAAGCTCCTCAGGCATTTACCGACTTAAGTCCATTTGAACTGTTATTTGGCAGGAATCCATGACGGGTGTTAGACATTTTTCAAGAAGAATGGATGTGGGTTTGCCCTGATACTCATGTGGTGAAATTTGTTGATCAGATTGCTTCGCTCCAAGAACATATTTCTAAATTGTCCTCTATCGCTGTGGAGCATCAGCAACACGTACCTAGAAACATACTGTAATTTTGATGAAAAAAGCAAACTCCATGAATTCAAAAGGGGCTATTGGGTTCTTGTTTTGATCCCGTCTGACATACATACATTTCTGGTAAAATGTCTGTGTCCTACAGTAGTGGAGAAATGCATGAGTCCTGTAAACTATAAAGTTAGGATTCCCAGCCGGTGCAACTTCAGTTGGACAAGGTGAGTGAGGTGCTTGTGTATCCACATCTGGAAATGCAGAAACAGGTTTGTGCTTTCCTCGGACTCGCTGGATATTACCAGTGATTCATTCCTAATTTTGCACATAAAGCTGCCCCTCTCTCTAACCTGACAAAGGGCAAAAAGAACCACAGCATTGTCTGGACCAATGATTGTGAAAGGTCCTTTGCCTGACTTAAAGTCCGCGTTGTCTTCGTTCCCAGTTCGGCGGAGTCCGGACTTTTCTAAGGAGTTCATTCCACAGACTGATGTGAGTGCGTTTGGTTTGGGGGCTGTACTTTCTAAGAGTTTCGATGGTGAGAGTCATCCTATCACGTTCCTGAGCAGGAATTTGCTTCCAAGGGAGTACAATAACTTGACCATTGAGAAAGAATGTTTGGCTGTGAAGTGGGTGGTGGCGGTGCTCCACTGCTACTTGTGAGGTAGACAGTTTACCCTGGTGACTGACCACGCTCCGCTCCAGTGGCTCTAAAGGATCCTCTACAGAAGGATATGAATTCCCAGCTCACCAGGTGGTATTAGCTTGCAGCTGTTTCTGATGTTTGCCATCATCCCAGTTCAGCACAACGCTGGACTGTCGCTACATACAGAAATGTGCTAACAGTACTCCATCATTACACATGGAAGTTAAATATGCTGTTCTGCAGGGTTCAGTACTGGGACCTCTACTGTTTTCACTTTTCAAGCTTCCTTTGGGAACAATCATTACAAAACAAAATATTAATTTTCACTTATTCGTAGATAACACCCAGTTATACTTTTCTCTTAGACCAAATTATATTTCTCCGATGTTGTCCTTAATTATGTGTTAGTGAGTTAAAGGAATGGATGGATGAGAACTACTTTTCTTTGAACAGAAATGTTATCTAAAACAGAAATGTTAATTACTGGAGAGAATGATGCTGATCACAACTATATTTTGTCATTATTTAACTTGTTTGGAATCACCATTAGTTTTACTACTGTATATCATCCTGCAGTTTAGGTGTTATCTTCGACACTAGCATGTTGTTTAAAGCACACATTAAAAACTATTCAAAACAAGTTATTCCATCTTAAAATATTTCTAAATAAAAATGTTTTCTAAATTTTTCAGGATACTGTACTGAGAAATTATTTCATGTATTTTTTTCTAGTAGGATTGATCGGCTGTTCCAATCATTCTTTATGCAGCTTTCAGTTCATTCAAAATGCTGCAGCAAAAATTACTACAAGAACTAGAAAGTACTAAGAGAATCCTTTTAACACATAAAGCCTTAATGGCAAAGGCCCTGCTTTACTTATCTGAATGTATTTATCATTACTTAAAACCAGAGTTACATTAAGCTCTGAAAAAGACAGCCTACTTTGATTCCAAGGATTAACAAAATAACAGTGAGATGTTGAGTTTTTAGTTACAGTGACCCAAAGTTATGGAATGGTCTGCCTGCTACTGTAAGAGGTGCTCTTTCAGTCTCAACTCTTAAATACAGGCTGGACACTGACCACTTTAGTTTAGCATACCCTGAGTAGAGCTGTTGATTAGCTATACATACTAAATTCCTGTTGTTAGTCACTAGTAGTAAAATATAAGTAAAACAATATTTATCAACTATTACTAACCCTCTCCTATTCTGTTTCTCTTCTTGGTATCCTTATGTGGCAATTTGTGCCACTTCTCTACTGCCAAGTTGTTTACCTGCCTATGGAAAAGTCATCTCAGATAAAGGAGCACTGGAATCATCGGGTAGAAGGGTCCTTGCATCAGATTGGCCAGCCAAACACTGACTCAGCTATAGAATGGCCAGTAGGGGGAGGTGGATAGTGTTGTTTTTCATTTATATTAATTAATTTTTTCTTTGTTTTTGATGTATTTTGTGGCCAGGTGTGGTAATGACAGCTCCAAAGACATCAAGGAAATTTTGGGGAGCCAGCCAGGTTGTCCTGTTTATTGTCTGGATACAGATATTCAAACAAAGATAAATAACAAAAAACACTCATAGGCTTTTGTTCTTTCAGCAGGAATGTCTTGAAAAGTGAACAAAAGGATGTCACTCTAATGGAGCTCCTTCTGGCAGGTTGGTCTGGCCAGTTAAGACACCTCCTTCCAGGACGCCCAGGGTTTTATGGCGGCTGGATCAGAGGGGGGGGATGTTAAATGCCTTCACCGGCCATCATCTCGCCACTGTGAGAAAAGAAGGAGATGACAGCGTTAGCGGCAGTGGCCCCTGTCATCTCGACGGATTATTACATACCTTGACTAAGCGTATGAGGAGGTCTGATGTGCATGCATGACAATTTTAACAAATCTGTATCCTTTAATGTGATAGTTCAGTATTTAGTGAGTGGTATAATCTACTCTTCCATTTTGGCTTGAGAGTTGTCGCAGCGCTCTGCATCTGCACTTGGTGAGGAGTGCAGACAAAGAACAAAGTGTTTTGTGCTATTGTATTGTTTTTCTGAGTTGGCAATGATAGAGGAGGATTATTTGTGTTCTGTAAAGTGTGTTGTGTTTGGACCATTTTTGACACCCATTGCATGTCCAACCTACCTGGAAGGGGGTCTCTCTCTGAATTCCCCTTCCCAAGATTCTTCCCATTTGTTTCGTATATTTTTTTTTCTTATCCTCTAAAAGAGTCTAGGATGGGAGGATGTCAAAACACAGGGCCTGTTAAAGCCCATTGAGGCATTTCTTGTGTGAGTTTGAGCTACAGTATACAAGAAACTGAGTTATTGTATTCTGAACACACGTGGTGAGTTGTCTTTGTTGTCTATCTGCTTTGCTGCGTGTTTGCCCATCCCACACCTGCCTTGGTGTTTGTGGTACCTGTACTCTGCTTTCATGTTTCATGTGCATTCGTGATGCCCTATACTGGTGTTGTAGGTATCATTATTATACATCACTAGCAAAATACATGCGCTTCACAGCAGAGAAGTAATGTGTTAAAGAAGTTATGAAAAAGAAAAGGA